>NW_027184844.1:0-119046 GCF_040668555.2 Bombus flavifrons | reverse complement strand
AATACCATATAACGTTATACTATATAACGTAATACGTTATAACGTTATACCATTATAACGTTATACTATATAAGGTAATACGTTATAACGTTATGCCATATAATGTATTACGTTATAACGGTATACCAAGTAACGTTATACTATATAACGTAATACGTCTTAACGTTACACCATATAACGTCATACCGTATAACTTTATACTATATAACGTATTACGTTATAACGTAATACCATATAACGTTATACTATATAACGTAATACGTTATAACGTTATGCCATATAACGTTATACTATATAACGTAATACGTTATAACGTTATGCCATATAACGTATTACGTTATAACGGTATACCAAGTAACGTTATACTATATAACGTAATACGTCTTAACGTTACACCATATAACGTCATACCGTATAACGTTATACTATATAACGTAATACGTCTTAACGTTACACCATATAACGTCATACCGTATAACGTTATACTATACAACGTATTACGTTATAACGTAATACCATATAACGTTATACTATATAACGTAATACCATATAACGTTATACTATATAACGTAATACGTTATAACGTTATACCATATAACGTATTAGGTTATAACGTAATACCATATAACGTTATACTATATAACGTAATACGTTATAACATTATACCATATAACGTATTACGTTATAACGCTATACCATATAACTTATCACGTTATAACGTAATACCATATAACGTTATACTATATAACGTAATACGTTATATCGTTATACCATACAACGTATTACGTTAGAACGGTATACCATATCGCGTTATATTATATAACGTAATACGTTATAACCTTATGCCATATAACGTAATACGTTATAACCTTATGCCATATAACGTTTTACGTTATAACGGTATACCAAATAACGTTATACTATATAACGTAATACGTCATAACGTTATACCACATAACGTCATACCGTATAACGTTATACTATATAACGTATTACGTTATAACGTTATACCATATAACGTATTAGGTTATAACGTTATACCATATAACGTTATACTATATAACGTAATACGTTATAACGTAATACCATATAACGTTTTACCATATAGCGTTATACTATATAACGTAATACGTTATAACGTTATACCATAAAACGTTATACTATATAACGTAATACCATTTAACGTTATACTATATAACGTAATACGTTATAACGTTATACCATATAACGTTACACCATTTAATGTAATACGTTATAACGTTATATCATACAACGTTATGCCATATAGCGTTATACTATATAACGTAATACGTTATAACGTTATACCATATAACGTTATACTATATAACGTAATACGTTATAACGTTATACCATATAACGTATTGCGTTATAACGTTATACCATATAACGTTATACCATGTAACTTATACGTTATAACGTTATACTATATAACATCTACGTTATAACGTTATACTATATAACGTAATACGTTGTTTCGTTATACCATATAACGTTATACCACATAGCGTTAAACTATATAACGTATTACGTTATAACGTAATACCATATAACGTTATACTATATAACGTAATACCATATAACGTTATACTATATAACGTAATACGTTATAACGTTATACCATATAACGTATTAGGTTATAACGTAATACCATATAACGTTATACTATAAAACGTAATACGTTATAACATTATACCATATAACGTATTACGTTATAACGCTATACCATATAACGTATCACGTTATAACGTAATACCATATAACGTTATACTATATAACGTAATACGTTATATCGTTATACCATACAACGTATTGCGTTAGAACGGTATACCATATCGCGTTATATTATATAACGTAATACGTTATAACGTTATACCATATGACGTTATACAGTATAACGTAATACGTTATAACATTATACCATATAACGTATTACGTTATAACGCTATACCATATAACTTATCACGTTATAACGTAATACCATATAACGTTATACTATATAACGTAATACGTTATATCGTTATACCATACAACGTATTACGTTAGAACGGTATACCATATCGCGTTATATTATATAACGTAATACGTTATAACCTTATGCCATATAACGTAATACGTTATAACCTTATGCCATATAACGTTTTACGTTATAACGGTATACCAAATAACGTTATACTATATAACGTAATACGTCATAACGTTATACCACATAACGTCATACCGTATAACGTTATACTATATAACGTATTACGTTATAACGTTATACCATATAACGTATTAGGTTATAACGTTATACCATATAACGTTATACTATATAACGTAATACGTTATAACGTAATACCATATAACGTTTTACTATATAACGTAATACGTTGTGTCGTTATACCATATAACGTTATACCATATAGCGTTATACTATATAACGTAATACGTTATAACGTTATACCATAAAACGTTATACTATATAACGTAATACCATTTAACGTTATACTATATAACGTAATACGTTATAACGTTATACCATATAACGTTACACCATTTAATGTAATACGTTATAACGTTATATCATACAACGTTATGCCATATAGCGTTATACTATATAACGTAATACGTTATAACGTTATACCATATAACGTTATACTATATAACGTAATACGTTATAACGTTATACCATATAACGTATTGCGTTATAACGTTATACCATATAACGTTATACCATGTAACTTATACGTTATAACGTTATACTATATAACATCTACGTTATAACGTTATACTATATAACGTAATACGTTGTTTCGTTATACCATATAACGTTATACCACATAGCGTTAAACTATATAACGTATTACGTTATAACGTAATACCATATAACGTTATACTATATAACGTAATACCATATAACGTTATACTATATAACGTAATACGTTATAACGTTATACCATATAACGTATTAGGTTATAACGTAATACCATATAACGTTATACTATAAAACGTAATACGTTATAACATTATACCATATAACGTATTACGTTATAACGCTATACCATATAACGTATCACGTTATAACGTAATACCATATAACGTTATACTATATAACGTAATACGTTATATCGTTATACCATACAACGTATTGCGTTAGAACGGTATACCATATCGCGTTATATTATATAACGTAATACGTTATAACGTTATACCATATGACGTTATACAGTATAACGTAATACGTCATAACGTTATGCCATATCACGTCATACCGTATAACGTTATACTATATAACGTAAGACGTTATAACGATATACCATATAACGTATTACGTTATAACGTTATACCATATAACGTATTACGTTATAACGTTATACCATAAAACGTGTTACGTTATAAGGTAATACCACATAGCGTTATACTATATAACGTAATACGTTATAACGTTATACCATATAACGTTATACCATATAACGTTATACTATATAACGTAATACGTCATAACGTTACACCATATAACTTCATACCGTATAACGTTATACTATATAACGTATTACGTTATAACGTAATACCATATAACGATATGCTATATAACGTAATACCATATAACGTTATACTATATAACGTAATACGTCATAACGTTACACCATATAACTTCATACCGTATAACGTTATACTATATAACGTATTACGTTATAACGTAATACGTTATACTATATAACGTATTACGTTATAACGTAATACCATATAACGTTATACTATATAACGTAATACCGTATAACGTTATACTATATAACGTAATGCGTTATAACGATATACCATATAACGTTATACTATATAACGTAATACGTTATAACGTTATGCCATATAACGTATTACGTTATAACGGTATACCAAGTAACGTTATACTATATAACGTAATACGTCTTAACGTTACACCATATAACGTCATACCGTATAACGTTATACTATATAACGTATTACGTTATAACGTAATACCATATAACGTTATACTATATAACGTAATACGTTATAACGTTATACCATTATAACGTTATACTATATAACGTAATACGTTATAACGTTATGCCATATAACGTTATACTATATAACGTAATACGTTATAACGTTATGCCATATAACGTATTACGTTATAACGGTATACCAAGTAACGTTATACTATATAACGTAATACGTCTTAACGTTACACCATATAACGTCATACCGTATAACGTTATACTATATAACGTAATACGTCTTAACGTTACACCATATAACGTCATACCGTATAACGTTATACTATACAACGTATTACGTTATAACGTAATACCATATAACGTTATACTATATAACGTAATACCATATAACGTTATACTATATAACGTAATACGTTATAACGTTATACCATATAACGTATTAGGTTATAACGTAATACCATATAACGTTATACTATATAACGTAATACGTTATAACATTATACCATATAACGTATTACGTTATAACGCTATACCATATAACTTATCACGTTATAACGTAATACCATATAACGTTATACTATATAACGTAATACGTTATATCGTTATACCATACAACGTATTACGGTAGAACGGTATACCATATCGCGTTATATTATATAACGTAATACGTTATAACCTTATGCCATATAACGTAATACGTTATAACCTTATGCCATATAACGTTTTACGTTATAACGGTATACCAAATAACGTTATACTATATAACGTAATACGTCATAACGTTATACCACATAACGTCATACCGTATAACGTTATACTATATAACGTATTACGTTATAACGTTATACCATATAACGTATTAGGTTATAACGTTATACCATATAACGTTATACTATATAACGTAATACGTTATAACGTAATACCATATAACGTTTTACTATATAACGTAATACGTTGTATCGTTATACCATATAACGTTACACCATATAGCGTTATACTATATAACGTAATACGTTATAACGTTATACCATAAAACGTTATACTATATAACGTAATACCATATAACGTTATACTATATAACGTAATGCGTTATAACGTTATACCATATAACGTATTAGGTTATAACGCTATACCATATAACGTTATACTATATAACGTAATACGATATAACGTTATACCATATAACGATATACCACATAACGTTATACCATATAACGTAGTACGTTACAACGTTATACCGTATAACGTACTATGTTATAACGTGTTACGTTATAACGGTATACCATACAACGTTATACTATATAACGTAATGCGTTATAGCGTTATACCATATAACGTATTAGGTTATAACGCTATACCATATAACGTTATACTATATAACGTAATACCATATAACGTTATACTATATAACGTAATACGTTATAACATTATATCATATAACGTTATACCATATAACGTCATACAATGTACCGTGATACGTTATAACGTTATACCATATAACGTTATACTATATAACGTAATACCATATAACGTTATACTATATAACGTAATACGTTATAACGTTATACCATGTAACTTATACGTTATAACGTTATACTATATAACATATACGTTATAACGTTATACTATATAACGTAATACGTTGTAACTTTATACCATATAACGCTATACTATATAACGTAATAGGTTATAACGTTATACCATATAACGTATTATATTCGAACGTTATACCATATAACGTTATACCATATAACGTTACACCATATAACGTAATACGTTATAACGTTATACCATATGACGTTATACAGTATAACGTAATACGTCATAACGTTATGCCATATCACGTCATACCGTATAACGTTATACTATATAACGTAAGACGTTATAACGATATACCATATAACGTATTACGTTATAACGTTATACCATATAACGTATTACGTTATAACGTTATACCATAAAACGTGTTACGTTATAAGGTAATACCACATAGCGTTATACTATATAACGTAATACGTTATAACGTTATACCATATAACGTTATACCATATAACGTTATACTATATAACGTAATACGTCATAACGTTACACCATATAACTTCATACCGTATAACGTTATACTATATAACGTATTACGTTATAACGTAATACCATATAACGATATGCTATATAACGTAATACCATATAACGTTATACTATATAACGTAATACGTCATAACGTTACACCATATAACTTCATACCGTATAACGTTATACTATATAACGTATTACGTTATAACGTAATACCATATAACGTTATACTATATAACGTAATACCGTATAACGTTATACTATATAACGTAATGCGTTATAACGATATACCATATAACGTTATACTATATAACGTAATACGTTATAACGTTATGCCATATAACGTATTACGTTATAACGGTATACCAAGTAACGTTATACTATATAACGTAATACGTCTTAACGTTACACCATATAACGTCATACCGTATAACGTTATACTATATAACGTATTACGTTATAACGTAATACCATATAACGTTATACTATATAACGTAATACGTTATAACGTTATACCATTATAACGTTATACTATATAAGGTAATACGTTATAACGTTATGCCATATAATGTATTACGTTATAACGGTATACCAAGTAACGTTATACTATATAACGTAATACGTCTTAACGTTACACCATATAACGTCATAGCGTATAACTTTATACTATATAACGTATTACGTTATAACGTAATACCATATAACGTTATACTATATAACGTAATACGTTATAACGTTATGCCATATAACGTTATACTATATAACGTAATACGTTATAACGTTATGCCATATAACGTATTACGTTATAACGGTATACCAAGTAACGTTATACTATATAACGTAATACGTCTTAACGTTACACCATATAACGTCATACCGTATAACGTTATACTATATAACGTAATACGTCTTAACGTTACACCATATAACGTCATACCGTATAACGTTATACTATACAACGTATTACGTTATAACGTAATACCATATAACGTTATACTATATAACGTAATACCATATAACGTTATACTATATAACGTAATACGTTATAACGTTATACCATATAACGTATTAGGTTATAACGTAATACCATATAACGTTATACTATATAACGTAATACGTTATAACATTATACCATATAACGTATTACGTTATAACGCTATACCATATAACTTATCACGTTATAACGTAATACCATATAACGTTATACTATATAACGTAATACGTTATATCGTTATACCATACAACGTATTACGTTAGAACGGTATACCATATCGCGTTATATTATATAACGTAATACGTTATAACCTTATGCCATATAACGTAATACGTTATAACCTTATGCCATATAACGTTTTACGTTATAACGGTATACCAAATAACGTTATACTATATAACGTAATACGTCATAACGTTATACCACATAACGTCATACCGTATAACGTTATACTATATAACGTATTACGTTATAACGTTATACCATATAACGTATTAGGTTATAACGTTATACCATATAACGTTATACTATATAACGTAATACGTTATAACGTAATACCATATAACGTTTTACTATATAACGTAATACGTTGTATCGTTATACCATATAACGTTATACCATATAGCGTTATACTATATAACGTAATACGTTATAACGTTATACCATAAAACGTTATACTATATAACGTAATACCATTTAACGTTATACTATATAACGTAATACGTTATAACGTTATACCATATAACGTTATACCATATAGCGTTATACTATATAACGTAATACGTTATAACGTTATACCATAAAACGTTATACTATATAACGTAATACCATTTAACGTTATACTATATAACGTAATACGTTATAACGTTATACCATATAACGTTACACCATTTAATGTAATACGTTATAACGTTATATCATACAACGTTATACCATATAGCGTTATACTATATAACGTAATACGTTATAACGTTATACCATATAACGTTATACTATATAACGTAATACGTTATAACGTTATGCCATATAACGTATTGCGTTATAACGTCATACCATATAACGTTATACCATGTAACTTATACATTATAAGGTTATACCATATAACATCTACGTTATAACGTTATACTATATAACGTAATACGTTGTTTCGTTATACCATATAACGTTATACCACATAGCGTTAAACTATATAACGTATTACGTTATAACGTAATACCATATAACGTAATACGTTATGACGTTATACCATACAACGTATTACGTTATAACGTTATACCATATAACGTTATACTATATAACATAATACGTTATAACGTTATACCATATAACGTATCACGTTATAACGTAATACCATATAACGTTATACTATATAACGTAATACCATATAACGTTATACTATATAACGTAATACGTTGTATCGTTATACCTTATAACGTTATACCATATAGCGTTATACTACATAACGTATTACGTTATAACGTAATACCATATAACGTTATACTATATAACGTAATACCATATAACGTTATACTATATAACGTAATACCATATAACGTTATACTATATAACGTAATGCGTTATAACGTATTAGGTTATAACGTTATACCATATAACGTTATACTATATAACGTAATGCGATATAACGTTATACCATATAACGTTATACCACATAACGTTATACCATATAACATAGTACGTTATAACGTTATACCATATAACGTACTATGTTATAACGTGTTACGTTATAACGGTATACCATACAACGTTATACTATATAACGTAATACGTTATAACGTTGTACCATATAACGTTATACCACATAGCGTTATACTATATAACGTAATACCATATAACGTTATACTATATAACGTAATACCATATAACGTTATACTATATAACGTAATGCGTTATAACGTATTAGGTTATAACGTTATACCATATAACGTAGTACGTTATAACGTTATACCATATAACGTAATATGTTATAACGTGTTACGTTATAACGGTATACCATACAACGTTATTCTATATAACGTAATACGTTATAACGTTATACCATATAACGTGATACCACATAGCGTTATACTATATAACGTAATACGTTATGACGTTATACCATACAACGTATTACGTTATAACGTTATACCATATAACGTTATACTATATAACATAATACGTTATAACGTTATACCATATAACGTATCACGTTATAACGTAATACCATATAACGTTATACTATATAACGTAATACGTTGTATCGTTATACCTTATAACGTTATACCATATAGCGTTATACTATATAACGTATTACGTTATAACGTAATACCATATAACGTTATACTATATAACGTAATACCATATAACGTTATACTATATAACGTAATGCGTTATAACGTTATACCATATAACGTATTAGGTTATAACGCTATACCATATAACGTTATACTATATAACGTAATGCGATATAACGTTATACCATATAACGTTATACCACATAACGTTGTACCATATAACGTATTACGTTACAACGTTATACCGTATAACGTACTATGTTATAACGTGTTACGTTATAACGGTATACCATACAACGTTATACTATATAACGTAATGCGTTATAACGTTATACTATATAACGTAATACGTTGTAACTTTATACCATATAACGCTATACTATATAACGTAATAGGTTATAACGTTGTACCATATAACGTATTATATTCGAACGTTATACCATATAACGCTATACCATATAACGTTATACTATATAACGTAATACCATATAACGTTATACTATATAACGTAATACGTTATAACATTATATCATATAACGTTATACCATATAACGTACTATGTTATAACGTGTTACGTTATAACGGTATACCCTACAACGTTATACTATATAACGTAATACGTTATAACGTTATACCATATAACGTTATACCACATAGCGTTATACTATATAACGTAATACGTTATGACGTTATACCATACAACGTATTACGTTATAACGTTATACCATATAACGTTATACTATATAACGTAATACCATATAACGTTATACTATATAACGTAATACGCTGTACCGTTATACCTTATAACGTTATACCATATAGCGTTATACTATATAACGTATTACGTTATAACGTAATACCATATAACGTTATACTATATAACGTAATACCATATAACGTTATACTATATAACGTAATACGCTGTACCGTTATACCTTATAACGTTATACCATATAGCGTTATACTATATAACGTATTACGTTATAACGTAATACCATATAACGTTATACTATATAACGTAATACCATATAACGTTATACTATATAACGTAATACCATATAACGTTATACTATATAACGTAATACCATATAACGTTATACTATATAACGTTATGCGTTATAACGTATTAGGTTATAACGTTATACCATATAACGTAGTACGTTATAACGTTATACCATATAACGTAATATGTTATAACGTGTTACGTTATAACGGTATACCATACAACGTTATTCTATATAACGTAATACGTTATAACGTTATACCATATAACGTTATACCATATAACGTAGTACGTTACAACGTTATACCGTATAACGTACTATGTTATAACGTGTTACGTTATAACGGTATACCATACAACGTTATACTATATAACGTAATGCGTTATAGCGTTATACCATATAACGTATTAGGTTATAACGCTATACCATATAACGTTATACTATATAACGTAATACCATATAACGTTATACTATATAACGTAATACGTTATAACATTATATCATATAACGTTATACCATATAACGTCATACCATGTACCGTGATACGTTATAACGTTATACCATATAACGTTATACTATATAACGTAATACCATATAACGTTATACTATATAACGTAATACGTTATAACGTTATACCATGTAACTTATACGTTATAACGTTATACTATATAACATATACGTTATAACGTTATACTATATAACGTAATACGTTGTAACTTTATACCATATAACGCTATACTATATAACGTAATAGGTTATAACGTTATACCATATAACGTATTATATTCGAACGTTATACCATATAACGTTATACCATATAACGTTACACCATATAACGTAATACGTTATAACGTTATACCATCTGACGTTATACAGTATAACGTAATACGTCATAACGTTATGCCATATCACGTCATACCGTATAACGTTATACTATATAACGTAAGACGTTATAACGATATACCATATAACGTATTACGTTATAACGTTATACCATATAACGTATTACGTTATAACGTTATACCATAAAACGTGTTACGTTATAAGGTAATACCACATAGCGTTATACTATATAACGTAATACGTTATAACGTTATACCATATAACGTTATACCATATAACGTTATACTATATAACGTAATACCATATATGGTTATACTATATAACGTAATGCGTTATAACGTTATACCATATAACGTTATACTATATAACGTAATACGTTATAACGCTATACCATATAACGTATTACGTTATAGCGGTATACCATATAACGTTATACTATATAACATAATACGTTATAACGTTATACCATACAACGTATTACGTTATAACGTAATACGTTATAACGTTATATCATATAACGTTATACCATATAACGTTATACTATAAAACGTAATACGTTATAACTTTATGCCATATAACGTATTACGTTATAGCGGTATACCATATAACGTTATACTATATAACGTAATACGTCATAACGTTACACCATATAACTTCATACCGTATAACGTTATACTATATAACGTATTACGTTATAACGTAATACCATATAACGATATGCTATATAACGTAATACCATATAACGTTATACTATATAACGTAATACGTCAAAACGTTACACCATATAACTTCATACCGTATAACGTTATACTATATAACGTATTACGTTATAACGTAATGCCATATAACGTTATACCACATAGCGTTATACTATATAACGTAATACGTTATGACGTTATACCATACAACGTATTACGTTATAACGTTATACCATATAACGTTATACTATATAACATAATACGTTATAACGTTATACCATATAACGTATCACGTTATAACGTAATACCATATAACGTTATACTATATAACGTAATACGTTGTATCGTTATACCTTATAACGTTATACCATATAGCGTTATACTATATAACGTAATACGTTATAACGTTATACCATAAAACGTTATACTATATAACGTAATACCATTTAACGTTATACTATATAACGTAATACGTTGTATCGTTATACCATATAACGTTATACCATATAGCGTTATACTATATAACGTAATACGTTATAACGTTATACCATAAAACGTTATACTATATAACGTAATACCATTTAACGTTATACTATATAACGTAATACGTTATAACGTTATACCATATAACGTTACACCATTTAATGTAATACGTTATAACGTTATATCATACAACGTTATACCATATAGCGTTATACTATATAACGTAATACGTTATAACGTTATACCATATAACGTTATACTATATAACGTAATACGTTATAACGTTATGCCATATAACGTATTGCGTTATAACGTCATACCATATAACGTTATACCATGTAACTTATACATTATAAGGTTATACCATATAACATCTACGTTATAACGTTATACTATATAACGTAATACGTTGTTTCGTTATACCATATAACGTTATACCACATAGCGTTAAACTATATAACGTATTACGTTATAACGTAATACCATATAACGTAATACGTTATGACGTTATACCATACAACGTATTACGTTATAACGTTATACCATATAACGTTATACTATATAACATAATACGTTATAACGTTATACCATATAACGTATCACGTTAGAACGTAATACCATATAACGTTATACTATATAACGTAATACCATATAACGTTATACTATATAACGTAATACGTTGTATCGTTATACCTTATAACGTTATACCATATAGCGTTATACTACATAACGTATTACGTTATAACGTAATACCATATAACGTTATACTATATAACGTAATACCATATAACGTTATACTATATAACGTAATACCATATAACGTTATACTATATAACGTAATGCGTTATAACGTATTAGGTTATAACGTTATACCATATAACGTTATACTATATAACGTAATGCGATAGAACGTTATACCATATAACGTTATACCACATAGCGTTATACTATATAACGTAATACCATATAACGTTATACTATATAACGTAATACCATATAACGTTATACTATATAACGTAATGCGTTATAACGTATTAGGTTATAACGTTATACCATATAACGTAGTACGTTATAACGTTATACCATATAACGTAATATGTTATAACGTGTTACGTTATAACGGTATACCATACAACGTTATTCTATATAACGTAATACGTTATAACGTTATACCATATAACGTTATACCATATAACGTCATACCATGTACCGTGATACGTTATAACGTTATACCATATAACGTTATACTATATAACGTAATACCATATAACGTTATACTATATAACGTAATACGTTATAACGTTATACCATGTAACTTATACGTTATAACGTTATACTATATAACATATACGTTATAACGTTATACTATATAACGTAATACGTTGTAACTTTATACCATATAACGCTATACTATATAACGTAATAGGTTATAACGTTATACCATATAACGTATTATATTCGAACGTTATACCATATAACGTTATACCATATAACGTTACACCATATAACGTAATACGTTATAACGTTATACCATCTGACGTTATACAGTATAACGTAATACGTCATAACGTTATGCCATATCACGTCATACCGTATAACGTTATACTATATAACGTAAGACGTTATAACGATATACCATATAACGTATTACGTTATAACGTTATACCATATAACGTATTACGTTATAACGTTATACCATAAAACGTGTTACGTTATAAGGTAATACCACATAGCGTTATACTATATAACGTAATACGTTATAACGTTATACCATATAACGTTATACCATATAACGTTATACTATATAACGTAATACCATATATGGTTATACTATATAACGTAATGCGTTATAACGTTATACCATATAACGTTATACTATATAACGTAATACGTTATAACGCTATACCATATAACGTATTACGTTATAGCGGTATACCATATAACGTTATACTATATAACATAATACGTTATAACGTTATACCATACAACGTATTACGTTATAACGTAATACGTTATAACGTTATATCATATAACGTTATACCATATAACGTTATACTATAAAACGTAATACGTTATAACTTTATGCCATATAACGTATTACGTTATAGCGGTATACCATATAACGTTATACTATATAACGTAATACGTCATAACGTTACACCATATAACTTCATACCGTATAACGTTATACTATATAACGTATTACGTTATAACGTAATACCATATAACGATATGCTATATAACGTAATACCATATAACGTTATACTATATAACGTAATACGTCAAAACGTTACACCATATAACTTCATACCGTATAACGTTATACTATATAACGTATTACGTTATAACGTAATGCCATATAACGTTATACCACATAGCGTTATACTATATAACGTAATACGTTATGACGTTATACCATACAACGTATTACGTTATAACGTTATACCATATAACGTTATACTATATAACATAATACGTTATAACGTTATACCATATAACGTATCACGTTATAACGTAATACCATATAACGTTATACTATATAACGTAATACGTTGTATCGTTATACCTTATAACGTTATACCATATAGCGTTATACTATATAACGTAATACGTTATAACGTTATACCATAAAACGTTATACTATATAACGTAATACCATTTAACGTTATACTATATAACGTAATACGTTGTATCGTTATACCATATAACGTTATACCATATAGCGTTATACTATATAACGTAATACGTTATAACGTTATACCATAAAACGTTATACTATATAACGTAATACCATTTAACGTTATACTATATAACGTAATACGTTATAACGTTATACCATATAACGTTACACCATTTAATGTAATACGTTATAACGTTATATCATACAACGTTATACCATATAGCGTTATACTATATAACGTAATACGTTATAACGTTATACCATATAACGTTATACTATATAACGTAATACGTTATAACGTTATGCCATATAACGTATTGCGTTATAACGTCATACCATATAACGTTATACCATGTAACTTATACATTATAAGGTTATACCATATAACATCTACGTTATAACGTTATACTATATAACGTAATACGTTGTTTCGTTATACCATATAACGTTATACCACATAGCGTTAAACTATATAACGTATTACGTTATAACGTAATACCATATAACGTAATACGTTATGACGTTATACCATACAACGTATTACGTTATAACGTTATACCATATAACGTTATACTATATAACATAATACGTTATAACGTTATACCATATAACGTATCACGTTAGAACGTAATACCATATAACGTTATACTATATAACGTAATACCATATAACGTTATACTATATAACGTAATACGTTGTATCGTTATACCTTATAACGTTATACCATATAGCGTTATACTACATAACGTATTACGTTATAACGTAATACCATATAACGTTATACTATATAACGTAATACCATATAACGTTATACTATATAACGTAATACCATATAACGTTATACTATATAACGTAATGCGTTATAACGTATTAGGTTATAACGTTATACCATATAACGTTATACTATATAACGTAATGCGATATAACGTTATACCATATAACGTTATACCACATAACGTTATACCATATAACATAGTACGTTATAACGTTATACCATATAACGTACTATGTTATAACGTGTTACGTTATAACGGTATACCATACAACGTTATACTATATAACGTAATACGTTATAACGTTGTACCATATAACGTTATACCACATAGCGTTATACTATATAACGTAATACCATATAACGTTATACTATATAACGTAATACCATATAACGTTATACTATATAACGTAATGCGTTATAACGTATTAGGTTATAACGTTATACCATATAACGTAGTACGTTATAACGTTATACCATATAACGTAATATGTTATAACGTGTTACGTTATAACGGTATACCATACAACGTTATTCTATATAACGTAATACGTTATAACGTTATACCATATAACGTTATACCACATAGCGTTATACTATATAACGTAATACGTTATGACGTTATACCATACAACGTATTACGTTATAACGTTATACCATATAACGTTATACTATATAACATAATACGTTATAACGTTATACCATATAACGTATCACGTTATAACGTAATACCATATAACGTTATACTATATAACGTAATACGTTGTATCGTTATACCTTATAACGTTATACCATATAGCGTTATACTATATAACGTATTACGTTATAACGTAATACCATATAACGTTATACTATATAACGTAATACCATATAACGTTATACTATATAACGTAATGCGTTATAACGTTATACCATATAACGTATTAGGTTATAACGCTATACCATATAACGTTATACTATATAACGTAATGCGATATAACGTTATACCATATAACGTTATACCACATAACGTTGTACCATATAACGTATTACGTTACAACGTTATACCGTATAACGTACTATGTTATAACGTGTTACGTTATAACGGTATACCATACAACGTTATACTATATAACGTAATGCGTTATAACGTTACACCATATAACGTAATACGTTATAACGTTATACCATCTGACGTTATACAGTATAACGTAATACGTCATAACGTTATGCCATATCACGTCATACCGTATAACGTTATACTATATAACGTAAGACGTTATAACGATATACCATATAACGTAATACGTTATATCGTTATACCATACAACGTATTACGTTAGAACGGTATACCATATCGCGTTATATTATATAACGTAATACGTTATAACCTTATGCCATATAACGTAATACGTTATAACCTTATGCCATATAACGTTTTACGTTATAACGGTATACCAAATAACGTTATACTATATAACGTAATACGTCATAACGTTATACCACATAACGTCATACCGTATAACGTTATACTATATAACGTATTACGTTATAACGTTATACCATATAACGTTATACTATATAACGTAATACGTTATAACGTTATGCCATATAACGTTATACTATATAACGTAATACGTTATAACGTTATGCCATATAACGTATTACGTTATAACGGTATACCAAGTAACGTTATACTATATAACGTAATACGTCTTAACGTTACACCATTTAACGTCATACCGTATAACGTCATACTATATAACGTAATACGTCTTAACGTTACACCATATAACGTCATACCGTATAACGTTATACTATACAACGTATTACGTTATAACGTAATACCATATAACGTTATACTATATAACGTAATACCATATAACGTTATACTATATAACGTAATACGTTATAACGTTATACCATATAACGTATTAGGTTATAACGTAATACCATATAACGTTATACTATATAACGTAATACGTTATAACATTATACCATATAACGTATTACGTTATAACGCTATACCATATAACTTATCACGTTATAACGTAATACCATATAACGGTATACTATATAACGTAATACGTTATATCGTTATACCATACAACGTATTACGTTAGAACGGTATACCATATCGCGTTATATTATATAACGTAATACGTTATAACCTTATGCCATATAACGTAATACGTTATAACCTTATGCCATATAACGTTTTACGTTATAACGGTATACCAAATAACGTTATACTATATAACGTAATACGTCATAACGTTATACCACATAACGTCATACCGTATAACGTTATACTATATAACGTATTACGTTATAACGTTATACCATATAACGTATTAGGTTATAACGTTATACCATATAACGTTATACTATATAACGTAATACGTTATAACGTAATACCATATAACGTTTTACTATATAACGTAATACGTTGTATCGTTATACCATATAACGTTATACCATATAGCGCTATATTATATAACGTAATATATTATAACGTTATACCATAAAACGTTATACTATATAACGTAATACCATTTAACGTTATACTATATAACGTAATACGTTATAACGTTATACCATATAACGTTACACCATTTAATGTAATACGTTATAACGTTATATCATACAACGTTATGCCATATAGCGTTATACTATATAACGTAATACGTTATAACGTTATACCATATAACGTTATACTATATAACGTAATACGTTATAACGTTATACCATATAACGTATTGCGTTATAACGTTACACCATATAACGTTATACCATGTAACTTATACGTTATAACGTTATACTATATAACATCTACGTTATAACGTTATACTATATAACGTAATACGTTGTTTCGTTATACCATATAACGTTATACCACATAGCGTTAAACTATATAACGTATTACGTTATAACGTAATACCATATAACGTTATACTATATAACGTAATACCATATAACGTTATACTATATAACGTAATACGTTATAACGTTATACCATATAACGTATTAGGTTATAACGTAATACCATATAACGTTATACTATAAAACGTAATACGTTATAACATTATACCATATAACGTATTACGTTATAACGCTATACCATATAACGTATCACGTTATAACGTAATACCATATAACGTTATACTATATAACGTAATACGTTATATCGTTATACCATACAACGTATTGCGTTAGAACGGTATACCATATCGCGTTATATTATATAACGTAATACGTTATAACCTTATGCCATATAACATATTACGTTATAACGGTATACCAAATAACGTTATACTATATAACGTAATACGTCATAACGTTATACCACATAACGTCATACCGTATAACGTTATACTATATAACGTATTACGCTATAACGTTATACCATATAACGTATTAGGTTATAACGTTATACCATATAACGTTATACAATATAACGTAATACGTTATAACGTAATACCATATAACGTTTTACTATATAACGTAATGCGTTGTATCGTTATACCATATAACGTTATACCATATAGCGTTATACTATATAACGTAATACGTTATAACGTTATACCATAAAACGTTATACTATATAACGTAATACCATTTAACGTTATACTATATAACGTAATACGTTATAACGTTATACCATATAACGTTACACCATTTAATGTAATACGTTATAACGTTATATCATACAACGTTATACCATATAGCGTTATACTATATAACGTAATACGTTATAACGTTATACCATATAACGTTATACTATATAACGTAATACGTTATAACGTTATGCCATATAACGTATTGCGTTATAACGTCATACCATATAACGTTATACCATGTAACTTATACGTTATAAGGTTATACCATATAACATCTACGTTATAACGTTATACTATATAACGTAATACGTTGTTTCGTTATACCATATAACGTTTTACCACATAGCGTTAAACTATATAACGTATTACGTTATAACGTAATACCATATAACGTAATACGTTATGACGTTATACCATACAACGTATTACGTTATAACGTTATACCATATAACGTTATACTATATAACATAATACGTTATAACGTTATACCATATAACGTATCACGTTATAACGTAATACCATATAACGTTATACTATATAACGTAATACCATATAACGTTATACTATATAACGTAATACGTTGTATCGTTATACCTTATAACGTTATACCATATAGCGTTATACTATATAACGTATTACGTTATAACGTAATACCATATAACGTTATACTATATAACGTAATACCATATAACGTTATACTATATAACGTAATACCATATAACGTTATACTATATAACGTAATGCGTTATAACGTATTAGGTTATAACGTTATACCATATAACGTTATACTATATAACGTAATGCGATATAACGTTATACCATATAACGTTATACCACATAACGTTATACCATATAACATAGTACGTTATAACGTTATACCATATAACGTACTATGTTATAACGTGTTACGTTATAACGGTATACCATACAACGTTATACTATATAACGTAATACGTTATAACGTTGTACCATATAACGTTATACCACATAGCGTTATACTATATAACGTAATATCATATAACGTTATACTATATAACGTAATACCATATAACGTTATACTATATAACGTAATGCGTTATAACGTATTAGGTTATAACGTTATACCATATAACGTAGTACGTTATAACGTTATACCACATAACGTAATATGTTATAACGTGTTACGTTATAACGGTATACCATACAACGTTATTCTATATAACGTAATACGTTATAACGTTATACCATATAACGTTATACCACATAGCGTTATACTATATAACGTAATACGTTATGACGTTATACCATACAACGTATTACGTTATAACGTTATACCATATAACGTTATACTATATAACATAATACGTTATAACGTTATACCATATAACGTATCACGTTATAACGTAATACCATATAACGTTATACTATATAACGTAATACGTTGTATCGTTATACCTTATAACGTTATACCATATAGCGTTATACTATATAACGTATTACGTTATAACGTAATACCATATAACGTTATACTATATAACGTAATACCATATAACGTTATACTATATAACGTAATGCGTTATAACGTTATACCATATAACGTATTAGGTTATAACGCTATACCATATAACGTTATACTATATAACGTAATGCGATATAACGTTATACCATATAACGTTATACCACATAACGTTATACCATATAACGTAGTACGTTACAACGTTATACCGTATAACGTACTATGTTATAACGTGTTACGTTATAACGGTATACCATACAACGTTATACTATATAACGTAATGCGTTATAACGTTATACTATATAACGTAATACGTTGTAACTTTATACCATATAACGCTATACTATATAACGTAATAGGTTATAACGTTGTACCATATAACGTATTATATTCGAACGTTATACCATATAACGCTATACCATATAACGTTATACTATATAACGTAATACCATATAACGTTATACTATATAACGTAATACGTTATAACATTATATCATATAACGTTATACCATATAACGTCATACCATGTATCGTGATACGTTATAACGTTATACCATATAACGTTATACTATATAACGTAATACCATATAACGTTACACCATATAACGTAATACGTTATAACGTTATACCATATGACGTTATACCATATAACGTTATACTATATAACGTAATACCATATAACGTTATACTATATAACGTAATGCGTTATAACGTTATACCATATAACGTTATACTATATAACGTAATACGTTATAACGCTATACCATATAACGTATTACGTTATAGCGGTATACCATATAACGTATTACGTTATAACGTTATACCATAAAACGTGTTACGTTATAAGGTAATACCACATAGCGTTATACTATATAACGTAATACGTTATAACGTTATACCATATAACGTTATACCATATAACGTTATACTATATAACGTAATACCATATAACGTTATACTATATAACGTAATGCGTTATAACGTTATACCATATAACGTTATACTATATAACGTAATACGTTATAACGCTATACCATATAACGTATTACGTTATAGCGGTATACCATATAACGTTATACTATATAACATAATACGTTATAACGTTATACCATACAACGTATTACGTCATAACGTAATACGTTATAACGTTATATCATATAACGTTATACCATATAACGTTATACTATAAAACGTAATACGTTATAACTTTATGCCATATAACGTATTACGTTATAGCGGTATACCATATAACGTTATACTATATAACGTAATACGTCATAACGTTACACCATATAACTTCATACCGTATAACGTTATACTATATAACGTATTACGTTATAACGTAATACCATATAACGTTATGCTATATAACGTAATACCATATAACGTTATACTATATAACGTAATACGTCATAACGTTACACCATATAACTTCATACCGTATAACGTTATACTATATAACGTATTACGTTATAACGTAATACCATATAACGTTATACTATATAACGTAATACCGTATAACGTTATACTATATAACGTAATGCGTTATAACGATATACCATATAACGTTATACTATATAACGTAATACGTTATAACGTTATGCCATATAACGTATTACGTTATAACGGAATACCAAGTAACGTTATACTATATAACGTAATACGTCTTAACGTTACACCATATAACGTCATACCGTATAACGTTATACTATATAACGTATTACGTTATAACGTAATACCATATAACGTTATACTATATAACGTAATACGTTATAACGTTATACCATTATAACGTTATACTATATAAGGTAATACGTTATAACGTTATGCCATATAATGTATTACGTTATAACGGTATACCAAGTAACGTTATACTATATAACGTAATACGTCTTAACGTTACACCATATAACGTCATACCGTATAACTTTATACTATATAACGTATTACGTTATAACGTAATACCATATAACGTTATACTATATAACGTAATACGTTATAACGTTATACCATATAACGTTATACTATATAACGTAATACGTTATAACGTTATGCCATATAACGTATTACGTTATAACGGTATACCAAGTAACGTTATACTATATAACGTAATACGTCTTAACGTTACACCATATAACGTCATACCGTATAACGTTATACTATATAACGTAATACGTCTTAACGTTACACCATATAACGTCATACCGTATAACGTTATACTATATAACGTATTACGTTATAACGTAATACCATATAACGTTATACTATATAACGTAATACCGTATAACGTTATACTATATAACGTAATGCGTTATAACGATATACCATATAACGTTATACTATATAACGTAATACGTTATATCGTTATACCATACAACGTATTGCGTTAGAACGGTATACCATATCGCGTTATATTATACAACGTAATACGTTATAACCTTATGCCATATAACATATTACGTTATAACGGTATACCAAATAACGTTATACTATATAACGTAATACGTCATAACGTTATACCACATAACGTCATACCGTATAACGTTATACTATATAACGTATTACGTTATAACGTTATACCATATAACGTATTAGGTTATAACGTTATACCATATAACGTTATACAATATAACGTAATACGTTATAACGTAATACCATATAACGTTTTACTATATAACGTAATGCGTTGTATCGTTATACCATATAACGTTATACCATATAGCGTTATACTATATAACGTAATACGTTATAACGTTATACCATAAAACGTTATACTATATAACGTAATACCATTTAACGTTATACTATATAACGTAATACGTTATAACGTTATACCATATAACGTTACACCATTTAATGTAATACGTTATAACGTTATATCATACAACGTTATACCATATAGCGTTATACTATATAACGTAATACGTTATAACGTTATACCATATAACGTTCTACTATATAACGTAATACGTTATAACGTTATGCCATATAACGTATTGCGTTATAACGTCATACCATATAACGTTATACCATGTAACTTATACGTTATAAGGTTATACTATATAACATCTACGTTATAACGTTATACTATATAACGTAATACGTTGTTTCGTTATACCATATAACGTTATACCACATAGCGTTAAACTATATAACGTATTACGTTATAACGTAATACCATATAACGTAATACGTTATGACGTTATACCATACAACGTATTACGTTATAACGTTATACCATATAACGTTATACTATATAACATAATACGTTATAACGTTATACCATATAACGTATCACGTTATAACGTAATACCATATAACGTTATACTATATAACGTAATGCGTTATAACGTATTAGGTTATAACGTTATACCATATAACGTAGTACGTTATAACGTTATACCATATAACGTAATATGTTATAACGTGTTACGTTATAACGGTATACCATACAACGTTATGCTATATAACGTAATACGTTATAACGTTATACCATATAACGTTATACCACATAGCGTTATACTATATAACGTAATACGTTATGACGTTATACCATACAACGTATTACGTTATAACGTTATACCATATAACGTTATACTATATAACATAATACGTTATAACGTTATACCATATAACGTATCACGTTATAACGTAATACCATATAACGTTATACTATATAACGTAATACGTTGTATCGTTATACCTTATAACGTTATACCATATAGCGCTATACTATATAACGTATTACGTTATAACGTAATACCATATAACGTTATACTATATAACGTAATATCATATAACGTTATACTATATAACGTAATACGTTGTATCGTTATACCTTATAACGTTATACCATATAGCGTTATACTATATAACGTATTACGTTATAACGTAATACCATATAACGTTATACTATATAACGTAATACCATATAACGTTATACTATTTAACGTAATTGCGTTATAACGATATACCATATAACGTATTAGGTTATAACGTTATACCATATAACGTTATACTATATAACGTTATGCGATATAACGTTATACCATATAACGTTATACCACATAACGTTATACCATATAACGTAGTACGTTATAACGTTATACCGTATAACGTACTATGTTATAACGTGTTACGTTATAACGGTATACCATACAACGTTATACTATATAACGTAATACGTTATAACGTTATACCATATAACGTATTGCGTTATAACGTTATACCATATAACGTTATACCATGTAACTTATACGTTATAACGTTATACTATATAACATCTACGTTATAACGTTATACTATATAACGTAATACGTTGTATCGTTATACCTTATAACATTATACCATATAGCGTTATACTATATAACGTATTACGTTATAACGTAATACCATATAACGTTATACTATATAACGTAATACCATATAACGTAATACTATATAACGTAATACCATATAACGTTATACTATATAACGTAATGCGTTATAACGATATACCATATAACGTTATACTATATAACGTAATACGTTATAACGTTATACCATATAACGTTATACTATATAACGTAATACGTTATAACGTTATACCATATAACGTTATACTATATAACGTAATACGTTATAACGTTATACCATATAACGTTATACTATATAACGTAATACGTCTTAACGTTACACCATATAACGTCATACCGTATAACGTTATACTATATAACGTATTACGTTATAGCGGTATACCATATAACGTTATACTATATAACGTAATACGTCAAAACGTTACACCATATAACTTCATACCGTATAACGTTATACTATATAAAGTATTACGTTATAACGTAATACCATATTACGTTATAACGTAATACCATATTACGTTATACTATATAACGTAATACGTCATAACGTTACACCATATAACTTCATACCGTATAACGTTATACTATATAACGTATTACGTAATAACGTAATACCATATAACGTTATACTATATAACGTAATACCATATAACGTTATACTATATAACGTAATGCGTTATAACGATATACCATATAACGTTATACTATATAACGTAATACGTTATAACGTTATACCATATAACGTTATACTATATAACGTAATACGTTATAACGTTATACCATATAACGTTATACTATATAACGTAATACGTCTTAACGTTACACCATATAACGTCATACCGTATAACGTTATACTATATAACGTAATGCGTTATAACGATATACCATATAACGTTATACTATATAACGTAATACGTTATAACGTTATACCATATAACGTTATACTATATAACGTAATACGTTATAACGTTATACCATATAACGTTATACTATATAACGTAATACGTTATAACGTTATGCCATATAACGTATTACGTTATAATGGTATAACAAGTAACGTTATACTATATAACGTAATACGTCTTAACGTTACACCATATAACGTCATACCGTATAACGTTATACTATATAACGTAATACGTCTTAACGTTACACCATATAACGTCATACCGTATAACGTTATACTATACAACGTATTACGTTATAACGTAATACCATATAAAATTATACTATATAACGTAATACCATATAACGTTATACTATATAACGTAATACGTTATAACGTTATACCATATAACGTATTAGGTTATAACGTAATACCATATAACGTTATACTATATAACGTAATACGTTATAACATTATACCATATAACGTATTACGTTATAACGCTATACCATATAACGTATCACGTTATAACGTAATACCATATAACGATATACTATATAACGTAATACGTTATATCGTTATACCATACAACGTATTACGTTAGAACGGTATACCATATCGCGTTATATTATATAACGTAATACGTTATAACCTTATGCCATTTAACGTATTACGTTATAACGGTATACCAAATAACGTTATACTATATAACGTAATACGTCATAACGTTATACCACATAACGTCATACCGTATAACGTTATACTATATAACGTATTACGTTATAACGTTATACCATATAGCGTTATACTATATAACGTAATACGTTATAACGTTATACCATATAACGTTATAATATATAACATAATACTTTGTAACGTTATACCATATTACGTTATACCATATAACGTATTACGTTATAACGTTATGCCATATAACGTATTACGATATAACGTTATACCATATAACGTTATACTATATAACGTAATACGTTATAACGTTATGCCATATAACGTATTACTTTGTAACGGTATACCAAATAACGTTATACTATATAACGTAATACGTCATAACGTTATACTATATAACGTTATACTATATAACGTTATACTATATAACGTAATACGTTATAACGTTATGCCATATAACGTATTACGTTATAACGTTATACCATATAACGTTACACCATTTAATGTAATACGTTATAACGTTATATCATACAACGTTATGCCATATAGCGTTATACTATATAACGTAATACGTTATAACGTTATACCATATAACGTTATACTATATAACGTAATACGTTATAACGTTATACCATATAACGTATTGCGTTATAACGTTACACCATATAACGTTATACCATGTAACTTATACGTTATAACGTTATACTATATAACATCTACGTTATAACGTTATACTATATAACGTAATACGTTGTTTCGTTATACCATATAACGTTATACCACATAGCGTTAAACTATATAACGTATTACGTTATAACGTAATACCATATAACGTTATACTATATAACGTAATACCATATAACGTTATACTATATAACGTAATACGTTATAACGTTATACCATATAACGTATTAGGTTATAACGTAATACCATATAACGTTATACTATAAAACGTAATACGTTATAACATTATACCATATAACGTATTACGTTATAACGCTATACCATATAACGTATCACGTTATAACGTAATACCATATAACGTTATACTATATAACGTAATACGTTATATCGTTATACCATACAACGTATTGCGTTAGAACGGTATACCATATCGCGTTATATTATATAACGTAATACGTTATAACCTTATGCCATATAACATATTACGTTATAACGGTATACCAAATAACGTTATACTATATAACGTAATACGTCATAACGTTATACCACATAACGTCATACCGTATAACGTTATACTATATAACGTATTACGCTATAACGTTATACCATATAACGTATTAGGTTATAACGTTATACCATATAACGTTATACAATATAACGTAATACGTTATAACGTAATACCATATAACGTTTTACTATATAACGTAATGCGTTGTATCGTTATACCATATAACGTTATACCATATAGCGTTATACTATATAACGTAATACGTTATAACGTTATACCATAAAACGTTATACTATATAACGTAATACCATTTAACGTTATACTATATAACGTAATACGTTATAACGTTATACCATATAACGTTACACCATTTAATGTAATACGTTATAACGTTATATCATACAACGTTATACCATATAGCGTTATACTATATAACGTAATACGTTATAACGTTATACCATATAACGTTATACTATATAACGTAATACGTTATAACGTTATGCCATATAACGTATTGCGTTATAACGTCATACCATATAACGTTATACCATGTAACTTATACGTTATAAGGTTATACCATATAACATCTACGTTATAACGTTATACTATATAACGTAATACGTTGTTTCGTTATACCATATAACGTTATACCACATAGCGTTAAACTATATAACGTATTACGTTATAACGTAATACCATATAACGTAATACGTTATGACGTTATACCATACAACGTATTACGTTATAACGTTATACCATATAACGTTATACTATATAACATAATACGTTATAACGTTATACCATATAACGTATCACGTTATAACGTAATACCATATAACGTTATACTATATAACGTAATACCATATAACGTTATACTATATAACGTAATACGTTGTATCGTTATACCTTATAACGTTATACCATATAGCGTTATACTATATAACGTATTACGTTATAACGTAATACCATATAACGTTATACTATATAACGTAATACCATATAACGTTATACTATATAACGTAATACCATATAACGTTATACTATATAACGTAATGCGTTATAACGTATTAGGTTATAACGTTATACCATATAACGTTATACTATATAACGTAATGCGATATAACGTTATACCATATAACGTTATACCACATAACGTTATACCATATAACATAGTACGTTATAACGTTATACCATATAACGTACTATGTTATAACGTGTTACGTTATAACGGTATACCATACAACGTTATACTATATAACGTAATACGTTATAACGTTGTACCATATAACGTTATACCACATAGCGTTATACTATATAACGTAATACCATATAACGTTATACTATATAACGTAATACCATATAACGTTATACTATATAACGTAATGCGTTATAACGTATTAGGTTATAACGTTATACCATATAACGTAGTACGTTATAACGTTATACCACATAACGTAATATGTTATAACGTGTTACGTTATAACGGTATACCATACAACGTTATTCTATATAACGTAATACGTTATAACGTTATACCATATAACGTTATACCACATAGCGTTATACTATATAACGTAATACGTTATGACGTTATACCATACAACGTATTACGTTATAACGTTATACCATATAACGTTATACTATATAACATAATACGTTATAACGTTATACCATATAACGTATCACGTTATAACGTAATACCATATAACGTTATACTATATAACGTAATACGTTGTATCGTTATACCTTATAACGTTATACCATATAGCGTTATACTATATAACGTATTACGTTATAACGTAATACCATATAACGTTATACTATATAACGTAATACCATATAACGTTATACTATATAACGTAATGCGTTATAACGTTATACCATATAACGTATTAGGTTATAACGCTATACCATATAACGTTATACTATATAACGTAATGCGATATAACGTTATACCATATAACGTTATACCACATAACGTTATACCATATAACGTAGTACGTTACAACGTTATACCGTATAACGTACTATGTTATAACGTGTTACGTTATAACGGTATACCATACAACGTTATACTATATAACGTAATGCGTTATAACGTTATACTATATAACGTAATACGTTGTAACTTTATACCATATAACGCTATACTATATAACGTAATAGGTTATAACGTTGTACCATATAACGTATTATATTCGAACGTTATACCATATAACGCTATACCATATAACGTTATACTATATAACGTAATACCATATAACGTTATACTATATAACGTAATACGTTATAACATTATATCATATAACGTTATACCATATAACGTCATACCATGTATCGTGATACGTTATAACGTTATACCATATAACGTTATACTATATAACGTAATACCATATAACGTTACACCATATAACGTAATACGTTATAACGTTATACCATATGACGTTATACAGTATAACGTAATACGTCATAACGTTATGCCATATCACGTCATACCGTATAACGTTATACTATATAACGTAAGACGTTATAACGATATACCATATAACGTATTACGTTATAACGTTATACCATATAACGTATTACGTTATAACGTTATACCATAAAACGTGTTACGTTATGAGGTAATACCACATAGCGTTATACTATATAACGTAATACGTTATAACGTTATACCATATAACGTTATACCATATAACGTTATACTATATAACGTAATACCATATAACGTTATACTATATAACGTAATGCGTTATAACGTTATACCATATAACGTTATACTATATAACGTAATACGTTATAACGCTATACCATATAACGTATTACGTTATAGCGGTATACCATATAACGTTATACTATATAACATAATACGTTATAACGTTATACCATACAACGTATTACGTCATAACGTAATACGTTATAACGTTATATCATATAACGTTATACCATATAACGTTATACTATAAAACGTAATACGTTATAACTTTATGCCATATAACGTATTACGTTATAGCGGTATACCATATAACGTTATACTATATAACGTAATACGTCATAACGTTACACCATATAACTTCATACCGTATAACGTTATACTATATAACGTATTACGTTATAACGTAATACCATATAACGTTATGCTATATAACGTAATACCATATAACGTTATACTATATAACGTAATACGTCATAACGTTACACCATATAACTTCATACCGTATAACGTTATACTATATAACGTATTACGTTATAACGTAATACCATATAACGTTATACTATATAACGTAATACCGTATAACGTTATACTATATAACGTAATGCGTTATAACGATATACCATATAACGTTATACTATATAACGTAATACGTTATAACGTTATGCCATATAACGTATTACGTTATAACGGAATACCAAGTAACGTTATACTATATAACGTAATACGTCTTAACGTTACACCATATAACGTCATACCGTATAACGTTATACTATATAACGTATTACGTTATAACGTAATACCATATAACGTTATACTATATAACGTAATACGTTATAACGTTATACCATTATAACGTTATACTATATAAGGTAATACGTTATAACGTTATGCCATATAATGTATTACGTTATAACGGTATACCAAGTAACGTTATACTATATAACGTAATACGTCTTAACGTTACACCATATAACGTCATACCGTATAACTTTATACTATATAACGTATTACGTTATAACGTAATACCATATAACGTTATACTATATAACGTAATACGTTATAACGTTATACCATATAACGTTATACTATATAACGTAATACGTTATAACGTTATGCCATATAACGTATTACGTTATAACGGTATACCAAGTAACGTTATACTATATAACGTAATACGTCTTAACGTTACACCATATAACGTCATACCGTATAACGTTATACTATATAACGTAATACGTCTTAACGTTACACCATATAACGTCATACCGTATAACGTTATACTATATAACGTATTACGTTATAACGTAATACCATATAACGTTATACTATATAACGTAATACCGTATAACGTTATACTATATAACGTAATGCGTTATAACGATATACCATATAACGTTATACTATATAACGTAATACGTTATATCGTTATACCATACAACGTATTGCGTTAGAACGGTATACCATATCGCGTTATATTATACAACGTAATACGTTATAACCTTATGCCATATAACATATTACGTTATAACGGTATACCAAATAACGTTATACTATATAACGTAATACGTCATAACGTTATACCACATAACGTCATACCGTATAACGTTATACTATATAACGTATTACGTTATAACGTTATACCATATAACGTATTAGGTTATAACGTTATACCATATAACGTTATACAATATAACGTAATACGTTATAACGTAATACCATATAACGTTTTACTATATAACGTAATGCGTTGTATCGTTATACCATATAACGTTATACCATATAGCGTTATACTATATAACGTAATACGTTATAACGTTATACCATAAAACGTTATACTATATAACGTAATACCATTTAACGTTATACTATATAACGTAATACGTTATAACGTTATACCATATAACGTTACACCATTTAATGTAATACGTTATAACGTTATATCATACAACGTTATACCATATAGCGTTATACTATATAACGTAATACGTTATAACGTTATACCATATAACGTTCTACTATATAACGTAATACGTTATAACGTTATGCCATATAACGTATTGCGTTATAACGTCATACCATATAACGTTATACCATGTAACTTATACGTTATAAGGTTATACTATATAACATCTACGTTATAACGTTATACTATATAACGTAATACGTTGTTTCGTTATACCATATAACGTTATACCACATAGCGTTAAACTATATAACGTATTACGTTATAACGTAATACCATATAACGTAATACGTTATGACGTTATACCATACAACGTATTACGTTATAACGTTATACCATATAACGTTATACTATATAACATAATACGTTATAACGTTATACCATATAACGTATCACGTTATAACGTAATACCATATAACGTTATACTATATAACGTAATGCGTTATAACGTATTAGGTTATAACGTTATACCATATAACGTAGTACGTTATAACGTTATACCATATAACGTAATATGTTATAACGTGTTACGTTATAACGGTATACCATACAACGTTATGCTATATAACGTAATACGTTATAACGTTATACCATATAACGTTATACCACATAGCGTTATACTATATAACGTAATACGTTATGACGTTATACCATACAACGTATTACGTTATAACGTTATACCATATAACGTTATACTATATAACATAATACGTTATAACGTTATACCATATAACGTATCACGTTATAACGTAATACCATATAACGTTATACTATATAACGTAATACGTTGTATCGTTATACCTTATAACGTTATACCATATAGCGCTATACTATATAACGTATTACGTTATAACGTAATACCATATAACGTTATACTATATAACGTAATACCATATAACGTTATACTATATAACGTAATACGTTGTATCGTTATACCTTATAACGTTATACCATATAGCGTTATACTATATAACGTATTACGTTATAACGTAATACCATATAACGTTATACTATATAACGTAATACCATATAACGTTATACTATTTAACGTAATTGCGTTATAACGATATACCATATAACGTATTAGGTTATAACGTTATACCATATAACGTTATACTATATAACGTTATGCGATATAACGTTATACCATATAACGTTATACCACATAACGTTATACCATATAACGTAGTACGTTATAACGTTATACCGTATAACGTACTATGTTATAACGTGTTACGTTATAACGGTATACCATACAACGTTATACTATATAACGTAATACGTTATAACGTTATACCATATAACGTATTGCGTTATAACGTTATACCATATAACGTTATACCATGTAACTTATACGTTATAACGTTATACTATATAACATCTACGTTATAACGTTATACTATATAACGTAATACGTTGTATCGTTATACCTTATAACATTATACCATATAGCGTTATACTATATAACGTATTACGTTATAACGTAATACCATATAACGTTATACTATATAACGTAATACCATATAACGTAATACTATATAACGTAATACCATATAACGTTATACTATATAACGTAATGCGTTATAACGATATACCATATAACGTTATACTATATAACGTAATACGTTATAACGTTATACCATATAACGTTATACTATATAACGTAATACGTTATAACGTTATACCATATAACGTTATACTATATAACGTAATACGTTATAACGTTATACCATATAACGTTATACTATATAACGTAATACGTCTTAACGTTACACCATATAACGTCATACCGTATAACGTTATACTATATAACGTATTACGTTATAGCGGTATACCATATAACGTTATACTATATAACGTAATACGTCAAAACGTTACACCATATAACTTCATACCGTATAACGTTATACTATATAAAGTATTACGTTATAACGTAATACCATATTACGTTATAACGTAATACCATATTACGTTATACTATATAACGTAATACGTCATAACGTTACACCATATAACTTCATACCGTATAACGTTATACTATATAACGTATTACGTAATAACGTAATACCATATAACGTTATACTATATAACGTAATACCATATAACGTTATACTATATAACGTAATGCGTTATAACGATATACCATATAACGTTATACTATATAACGTAATACGTTATAACGTTATACCATATAACGTTATACTATATAACGTAATACGTTATAACGTTATACCATATAACGTTATACTATATAACGTAATACGTCTTAACGTTACACCATATAACGTCATACCGTATAACGTTATACTATATAACGTAATGCGTTATAACGATATACCATATAACGTTATACTATATAACGTAATACGTTATAACGTTATACCATATAACGTTATACTATATAACGTAATACGTTATAACGTTATACCATATAACGTTATACTATATAACGTAATACGTTATAACGTTATGCCATATAACGTATTACGTTATAATGGTATAACAAGTAACGTTATACTATATAACGTAATACGTCTTAACGTTACACCATATAACGTCATACCGTATAACGTTATACTATATAACGTAATACGTCTTAACGTTACACCATATAACGTCATACCGTATAACGTTATACTATACAACGTATTACGTTATAACGTAATACCATATAAAATTATACTATATAACGTAATACCATATAACGTTATACTATATAACGTAATACGTTATAACGTTATACCATATAACGTATTAGGTTATAACGTAATACCATATAACGTTATACTATATAACGTAATACGTTATAACATTATACCATATAACGTATTACGTTATAACGCTATACCATATAACGTATCACGTTATAACGTAATACCATATAACGATATACTATATAACGTAATACGTTATATCGTTATACCATACAACGTATTACGTTAGAACGGTATACCATATCGCGTTATATTATATAACGTAATACGTTATAACCTTATGCCATTTAACGTATTACGTTATAACGGTATACCAAATAACGTTATACTATATAACGTAATACGTCATAACGTTATACCACATAACGTCATACCGTATAACGTTATACTATATAACGTATTACGTTATAACGTTATACCATATAGCGTTATACTATATAACGTAATACGTTATAACGTTATACCATATAACGTTATAATATATAACATAATACTTTGTAACGTTATACCATATTACGTTATACCATATAACGTATTACGTTATAACGTTATGCCATATAACGTATTACGATATAACGTTATACCATATAACGTTATACTATATAACGTAATACGTTATAACGTTATGCCATATAACGTATTACTTTGTAACGGTATACCAAATAACGTTATACTATATAACGTAATACGTCATAACGTTATACTATATAACGTTATACTATATAACGTAATACGTTATAACGTTATGCCATATAACGTATTACGTTATAACGTTATACCATATAGCGTTATACTATATAACGTAATACGTTATAACGTTATACCATATAACGTTATACTATATAACATAATACGATGTAACGTTATATCATATAACGTTATACCTTATAACTTCGTACCATATACCGTAACACGTTATAACCTTATACCATATAACGTTATACTATAAAACGTAATACGTTATAACGTTATACCATATAACGTCATACCGTATAACGTTATACTATATAACGTAATACGTTATAACGTTATACCATAAACGTATTACGTTATAACGCTATACCATGTAACGTATTACGATATAGCGTTATACCATATAACGATATACTATATAACGTAATACGTTGTAACGTTATACCATATAACGTTAAACTATATAACGTAATACGTTATAACGTTATGCCATATTACGTTATACCATATAACGTATTACGTTATAACGTTATGCCATATAACGTATTACGATATAACGTTATACCATATAACGTTATACTATATAACGTAATACGTTATAACGTTATGCCATATAACGTATTACTTTGTAACGGTATACCAAATAACGTTATACTATATAACGTAATACGTCATAACGTTATACCACATAACGTCATACCGTATAACGTTATACTATATAACGTATTACGTTATAACGTTATACCATATAGCGTTATACTATATAACGTAATACGTTATAACGTTATACCATATAACGTTATAATATATAACATAATACTTTGTAACGTTATACCATATTACGTTATACCATATAACGTATTACGTTATAACGTTATGCCATATAACGTATTACGATATAACGTTATACCATATAACGTTATACTATATAACGTAATACGTTATAACGTTATGCCATATAACGTATTACTTTGTAACGGTATACCAAATAACGTTATACTATATAACGTAATACGTCATAACGTTATACTAAATAACGTTATACTATATAACGTAATACGTTATAACGTTATGCCATATAACGTATTACGTTATAACGTTATACCATATAGCGTTATACTATATAACGTAATACGTTATAACGTTATACCATATAACGTTATACTATATAACATAATACGATGTAACGTTATATCATATAACGTTATACCTTATAACTTCGTACCATATACCGTAACACGTTATAACCTTATACCATATAACGTTATACTATAAAACGTAATACGTTATAACGTTATACCATATAACGTCATACCGTATAACGTTATACTATATAACGTAATACGTTATAACGTTATACCATAAACGTATTACGTTATAACGCTATACCATGTAACGTATTACGATATAGCGTTATACCATATAACGATATACTATATAACGTAATACGTTGTAACGTTATACCATATAACGTTAAACTATATAACGTAATACGTTATAACGTTATGCCATATAACTTATTAGGTTATAACGTAATACCATATAACGTTATACTATATAACGTAATACGTTATAACGTTATACCATATAACGTAGTACGTTATAACGTTATACCATATAACGTACTACGTTATAACGTGTTACGTTATAACGGTATACCATACAACGTTATACTATATAACGTAATAGGTTATAACGTTATACCATATAACGTATTGCGTTATAACGTTATACCATATAACGTTATACCATGTAACTTATACGTTATAACGTTATACTATATAACTTATACGTAATAACGTTATACAATATAACGTAATACGTTATAACGTTATACCAAATAACGTATTACGTTATAACATTATACCATATAACGTTATACCATGTAACTTATACGTTATAACGTTATACTATATAACTTATACGTAATAACGTTATACAATATAACGTAATACGTTATAACGTTATACCAAATAACGTATTACGTTATAACATTATACCATATAACGTTATACCATGTAACTTATACGTTATAACGTTATACTATATAACCTATACGTTATAACGATATACAATATAACGTAATACGTTATAACGTTATACCAAATAACGTATTACGTTATAACATTATACCATATAACGTATTACCTTATAACGTTATACCATATAGCGTTATGCTGTATAACGTAATACGTTATAACGTTATTCCATATAACGTTATACTATATACCGTAATACTTTATAACGTTATACCATATAACGTTATACCATGTAACTTATACGTTGTAACGTTATAACATATAACGTATTACGTTATAACGTTATACTATATAACGTAATACGTCACAGCGTTATACCATATAACGTTATACCTTATAACGTCATACCATATACCGTAACACGTTATAACCTTATACCATATAACGTTATACTATAAAACGTAATACGTTATAACGTTATACCATATAACGTCATACCGTATAACGTTATACTATATAACGTAATACGTTATAACATTATACCATAAACGTATTACGTTATAACGTTATACCATATAACGTATTACGATATAACGTTATACCATATAACGATATACTATATAACGTAATACGTTGTAACGTTATACCATATAACGTTAAACTATATAACGTAATACGTTATAACGTTATATCATATAACGAGATACTATATACCGTAATACATTATAACGTTATACCATATAACGTAGTACGTTATAAGGTTATACCATATAACGTACTATGTTATAACGTGTTACGTTATAACGGTATACCATATAACGTTATACTATATAACGTAATACGTTATAACGTTATACCATAGAACGTATTGCGTTATAACGTTATACCATATAACGTTATACCATGTAACTTATACGTTATAACGTTATACCATGTAACTTATACGTTATAACGTTATGCCATATAACGTTTTACTTTATAACGGTATACCAAATAACGTTATACTATATAACGTAATACGTCATAACGTTATACCATATAACGTCATACCGTATAACGTTATACTATATAACGTATTACGTTATAACGTAATACCATATAACGCATTACGTTATAACTTAATACCGTATAACGTTATACTATATAACGTAATACGTTATAACATTATACCATAAACGTATTACGTTATAACGTTATACCATATAACGTATTACGATATAACGTTATACCATATAACGATATACTATATAACGTAATACGTTGCAACGTTATACCATATAACGTTAAACTATATAACGTAATACGTTATAACGTTATATCATATAACGAGATACTATATACCGTAATACATTATAACGTTATACCATATAACGTAGTACGTTATAAGGTTATACCATATAACGTACTATGTTATAACGTGTTACGTTATAACGGTATACCATACAACGTTATACTATATAACGTAATACGTTATAACGTTATGCCATATAACGTATTACGTTATAATGGTATAACAAGTAACGTTATACTATATAACGTAATACGTCTTAACGTTACACCATATAACGTCATACCGTATAACGTTATACTATATAACGTAATACGTCTTAACGTTACACCATATAACGTCATACCGTATAACGTTATACTATACAACGTATTACGTTATAACGTAATACCATATAAAATTATACTATATAACGTAATACCATATAACGTTATACTATATAACGTAATACGTTATAACGTTATACCATATAACGTATTAGGTTATAACGTAATACCATATAACGTTATACTATATAACGTAATACGTTATAACATTATACCATATAACGTATTACGTTATAACGCTATACCATATAACGTATCACGTTATAACGTAATACCATATAACGATATACTATATAACGTAATACGTTATATCGTTATACCATACAACGTATTACGTTAGAACGGTATACCATATCGCGTTATATTATATAACGTAATACGTTATAACCTTATGCCATTTAACGTATTACGTTATAACGGTATACCAAATAACGTTATACTATATAACGTAATACGTCATAACGTTATACCACATAACGTCATACCGTATAACGTTATACTATATAACGTATTACGTTATAACGTTATACCATATAGCGTTATACTATATAACGTAATACGTTATAACGTTATACCATATAACGTTATAATATATAACATAATACTTTGTAACGTTATACCATATTACGTTATACCATATAACGTATTACGTTATAACGTTATGCCATATAACGTATTACGATATAACGTTATACCATATAACGTTATACTATATAACGTAATACGTTATAACGTTATGCCATATAACGTATTACTTTGTAACGGTATACCAAATAACGTTATACTATATAACGTAATACGTCATAACGTTATACTATATAACGTTATACTATATAACGTAATACGTTATAACGTTATGCCATATAACGTATTACGTTATAACGTTATACCATATAGCGTTATACTATATAACGTAATACGTTATAACGTTATACCATATAACGTTATACTATATAACATAATACGATGTAACGTTATATCATATAACGTTATACCTTATAACTTCGTACCATATACCGTAACACGTTATAACCTTATACCATATAACGTTATACTATAAAACGTAATACGTTATAACGTTATACCATATAACGTCATACCGTATAACGTTATACTATATAACGTAATACGTTATAACGTTATACCATAAACGTATTACGTTATAACGCTATACCATGTAACGTATTACGATATAGCGTTATACCATATAACGATATACTATATAACGTAATACGTTGTAACGTTATACCATATAACGTTAAACTATATAACGTAATACGTTATAACGTTATGCCATATAACTTATTAGGTTATAACGTAATACCATATAACGTTATACTATATAACGTAATACGTTATAACGTTATACCATATAACGTAGTACGTTATAACGTTATACCATATAACGTACTACGTTATAACGTGTTACGTTATAACGGTATACCATACAACGTTATACTATATAACGTAATAGGTTATAACGTTATACCATATAACGTATTGCGTTATAACGTTATACCATATAACGTTATACCATGTAACTTATACGTTATAACGTTATACTATATAACTTATACGTAATAACGTTATACAATATAACGTAATACGTTATAACGTTATACCAAATAACGTATTACGTTATAACATTATACCATATAACGTTATACCATGTAACTTATACGTTATAACGTTATACTATATAACTTATACGTAATAACGTTATACAATATAACGTAATACGTTATAACGTTATACCAAATAACGTATTACGTTATAACATTATACCATATAACGTTATACCATGTAACTTATACGTTATAACGTTATACTATATAACCTATACGTTATAACGATATACAATATAACGTAATACGTTATAACGTTATACCAAATAACGTATTACGTTATAACATTATACCATATAACGTATTACCTTATAACGTTATACCATATAGCGTTATGCTGTATAACGTAATACGTTATAACGTTATTCCATATAACGTTATACTATATACCGTAATACTTTATAACGTTATACCATATAACGTTATACCATGTAACTTATACGTTGTAACGTTATAACATATAACGTATTACGTTATAACGTTATACTATATAACGTAATACGTCACAGCGTTATACCATATAACGTTATACCTTATAACGTCATACCATATACCGTAACACGTTATAACCTTATACCATATAACGTTATACTATAAAACGTAATACGTTATAACGTTATACCATATAACGTCATACCGTATAACGTTATACTATATAACGTAATACGTTATAACATTATACCATAAACGTATTACGTTATAACGTTATACCATATAACGTATTACGATATAACGTTATACCATATAACGATATACTATATAACGTAATACGTTGTAACGTTATACCATATAACGTTAAACTATATAACGTAATACGTTATAACGTTATATCATATAACGAGATACTATATACCGTAATACATTATAACGTTATACCATATAACGTAGTACGTTATAAGGTTATACCATATAACGTACTATGTTATAACGTGTTACGTTATAACGGTATACCATATAACGTTATACTATATAACGTAATACGTTATAACGTTATACCATAGAACGTATTGCGTTATAACGTTATACCATATAACGTTATACCATGTAACTTATACGTTATAACGTTATACCATGTAACTTATACGTTATAACGTTATGCCATATAACGTTTTACTTTATAACGGTATACCAAATAACGTTATACTATATAACGTCTTACGTCATAACGTTATACCATATAACGTCATACCGTATAACGTTATACTATATAACGTATTACGTTATAACGTAATACCATATAACGTATTACGTTATAACTTAATACCATATAACGTTATACTATATAACGTAATACCATATAACGTTATACTATATAACGTAATGCGTTATAACGTTATACCATATAACGTATTAGGTTATAACGTTATACCATATAACGTTACACTATATAACGTAATACGTTATAACGTTATACCATATAACGTTATACTATATAACGTAATACGTTATAACGTTATACCATATAACGTATTACGTTATAACGTTATACCATATAACGTATCACGTTATAACGTAATACCATATAACGTTATACTATATAACGTAATACGTTATAACGTTATACCATATAACGTTATAACGTAATACGTTATAACGTTATACCATATAACGTATTACGTTATAACGTTATACCATATAACGTTATACTATATAACGTAATACGTTATAACGTTATACCATATAACGTATTAGGTTATAACGTAATACCATATAACGTTATACTATATAACGTAATTCGTTATGACGTTATACCATATAAAGTATTATGTTATGACGTTATACCATATAACGTTATACTATATAACGTAACACGTCATAACGTTATACCATATAACGTCATACCGTATAAGGTTATACTATATAACGTAATACGTTATAACGTTATACCATATAACGTTATACTATATAACATAATACGTTGTAACGTTATACCATATAACGTATTAGGTTATAACGTAATACCATATAACGTTATACTATATAACGTAATTCGTTATGACGTTATACCATATAAAGTATTATGTTATGACGTTATACCATATAACGATATACTATATAACGTAATACGTTATAACGTTATGCCATATAACGCATTACGTTATAACGGTATACCAAATAACGTTATACTATATAACGTAACACGTCATAACGTTATACCATATAACGTCATACCGTATAAGGTTATACCATATAACGTAATACGTTATAACGTTATACCATATAACGTTATACTATATAACATAATACGTTGTAACGTTATACCATATAAGGTTATACCATATAACGTTATACCATATAACGTTATACCATATAACGTATTACGTTATAACGTTATACCATATAACGTATTACGATATAACGTTATACCATATAGCGTTAAACTATATAACGTAATACGTTATAACGTTATACCATATAACGTTGTACTATATAACGTAATACGTTAGAACGTTATACCATATAACGTATTAGGTTATAACGTTATACCGTATAACGTTATACCATATAACGTTATACCATATAACGTTATACTATAAGACGTAATACGTTATAACGTTAGGCCATATAACGTATTATGTTATAACGTGTTACGTTATAACGGTGTACCATACAGCGTTATACTATATAACGTAATGCGTTATAGCGTTATACCATATAACGTATTAGGTTATAACGTTATACCACATAACGTCATACTGTATAACGTAATACGTTATAACGTTATACCATATAACGTTATACTATATAACGTAATACGTTATAACGTTATACCATATAGCGTTATGCTGTATAACGTAATACGTTATAACGTTATTCCATATAACGTTATACTATATACCGTAATACTTTATAACGTTATACCATATAACTTTATACCATGTAACTTATACGTTATAACGTTATAACATATAACGTATTACGTTATAACGTTATACTATATAACGTAATACGTCACAGCGTTATACCATATAAGGTTATACTATAAAACGTGATTCGTTATAACGTTATGCCATGTAACGTGTTACGTTATAACGTTATACCATATAGCGTTACACCATATAACGTAATACGTTATAACGTTATATCATATAACGAGATACTATATAGCGTAATACATTATAACGTTATACCATATAACGTAGTACGTTATAAGGTTATACCATATAACGTACTATGTTATAACGTGTTACGTTATAACGGTATACCATACAACGTTATACTATATAACGTAATACGTTATAACGTTATACCATAGAACGTATTGCGTTATAACGTTATACCATATAACGTTATACCATGTAACTTATACGTTATAACGTTATACCATGTAACTTATACGTTATAACGTTATGCCATATAACGTTTTACTTTATAACGGTATACCAAATAACGTTATACTATATAACGTAATACGTCATAACGTTATACCATATAACGTCATACCGTATAACGTTATACTATATAACGTATTACGTTATAACGTAATACCATATAACGTATTACGTTATAACTTAATACCGTATAACGTTATACTATATAACGTAATACGTTATAACATTATACCATAAACGTATTACGTTATAACGTTATACCATATAACGTATTACGATATAACGTTATACCATATAACGATATACTATATAACGTAATACGTTGTAACGTTATACCATATAACGTTAAACTATATAACGTAATACGTTATAACGTTATATCATATAACGAGATACTATATACCGTAATACATTATAACGTTATACCATATAACGTAGTACGTTATAAGGTTATACCATATAACGTACTATGTTATAACGTATTACGTTATAACGGTATACCATACAACGTTATACTATATAACGTAATACGTTATAACGTTATACCATAGAACGTATTGCGTTATAACGTTATACCATATAACGTTATACCATGTAACTTATACGTTATAACGTTATACCATGTAACTTATACGTTATAACGTTATGCCATATAACGTTTTACTTTATAACGGTATAACAAATAACGTTATACTATATAACGTAATACGTTATAACGTTATACCAAACAACGTATTACGTTATAACGTCATACCATATAACGAGATACTATATACCGTAATACATTATAACGTTATACCATATAACGTTATACTATATACCGTAATACTTTATAACGTTATACCATATAACGTTATACCATATAACGTTAAACTATATAACGTAATACGTTATAACGTTATACTATATAAAGAGATACTATATACCGTAATACTTTATAACGTTATACCATATAACGTATTACGTTATAACGTTATAACATATAACGTTATACTATATAACGTAATACGTTATAACGTTATACCATATAACGTTATACTATATAACATAATACGTTGTAACTTTATACCATATAACGTTATACTATATAACGTATTACGTTATAACGTAATACCATATAACGTATTACGTTATAACTTAATACCGTATAACGTTATACTATATAACGTAATACGTTATAACATTATACCATAAACGTATTACGTTATAACGTTATACCATATAACGTATTACGATATAACGTTATACCATATAACGATATACTATATAACGTAATACGTTGTAACGTTATACCATATAACGTTAAACTATATAACGTAATACGTTATAACGTTATATCATATAACGAGATACTATATACCGTAATACATTATAACGTTATACTATATATCGTAATACGTTATAACGTTATACCATATAACGTATTAGGTTATAACGTAATACCATATAACGTTATACTATATAACGTAATACGTTATGACGTTATACCATATAACGTATTAGGTTATGACGTTATACCATATAACGTTATACTATATAACGTAATACGTTATAACGTTATACCAAACAACGTATTACGTTATAACGTCATACCATATAACGAGATACTATATACCGTAATACATTATAACGTTATACCATATAACGTTATACTATATACCGTAATACTTTATAACGTTATACCATATAACGTTATACCATATAACGTTAAACTATATAACGTAATACGTTATAACGTTATACTATATAAAGAGATACTATATACCGTAATACTTTATAACGTTATACCATATAACGTATTACGTTATAACGTTATAACATATAACGTTATACTATATAACGTAATACGTTATAACGTTATACCATATAACGTTATACTATATAACGTAATACCATATAACGCTATACTATATAACGTAATACGTTATAACGTTATACCATATAACGTACTAGGTTATAACTTAATACCATATAACGTTATACTATATAACGTTATACCATATAACGTTATACTATATAACGTCATACCGTATAACGTTATACTATATAACGTATTACGTTATAACGTAATACCATATAACGTATTACGTTATAACGTTATACCATATAACGTTATACTATATAACGTAATACGTTATAACGTTATACCATATAGCGTTATGCTGTATAACGTAATACGTTATAACGTTATTCCATATAACGTTATACTATATACCGTAATACTTTATAACGTTATACCATATAACTTTATACCATGTAACTTATACGTTATAACGTTATAACATATAACGTATTACGTTATAACGTTATACTATATAACGTAATACGTCACAGCGTTATACCATATAAGGTTATACTATAAAACGTGATTCGTTATAACGTTATGCCATGTAACGTGTTACGTTATAACGTTATACCATATAGCGTTACACCATATAACGTAATACGTTATAACGTTATATCATATAACGTTATACCTTATAACGTCATACCATATACCGTAACACGTTATAACCTTATACCATATAACGTTATACTATAAAACGTAATACGTTATAACGTTATACCATATAACGTCATACCGTATAACGTTATACTATATAACGTAATACGTTATAACATTATACCATAAACGTATTACGTTATAACGTTATACCATATAACGTATTACGATATAACGTTATACCATATAACGATATACTATATAACGTAATACGTTGTAACGTTATACCATATAACGTTAAACTATATAACGTAATACGTTATAACGTTATATCATATAACGAGATACTATATACCGTAATACATTATAACGTTATACCATATATCGTAGTACGTTATAAGGTTATACCATATAACGTACTATGTTATAACGTGTTACGTTATAACGGTATACCATACAACGTTATACTATATAACGTAATACGTTATAACGTTATACCATAGAACGTATTGCGTTATAACGTTATACCATATAACGTTATACCATGTAACTTATACGTTATAACGTTATACCATGTAACTTATACGTTATAACGTTATGCCATATAACGTTTTACTTTATAACGGTATACCAAATAACGTTATACTATATAACGTAACACGTCATAACGTTATACCATATAACGTCATACCGTATAACGTTATACTATATAACGTATTACGTTATAACGTAATACCATATAACGTATTACGTTATAACTTAATACCATATAACGTTATGCTATATAACGTAATACCATATAACGTTATACTATATAACGTAATGCGTTATAACGTTATACCATATAACGTATTAGGTTATAACGTTATACCATATAACGTTACACTAAATAACGTAATACGTTATAACGTTATACCATATAACGTATTACGTTATAACGTTATACCATATAACGTATCACGTTATAACGTAATACCATATAACGTTATACTATATAACGTAATACGTTATAACGTTATACCATATAACGTATTAGGTTATAACGTAATACCATATAACGTTATACTATATAACGTAATTCGTTATGACGTTATACCATATAAAGTATTATGTTATGCGTTATACCATATAACGATATACTATATAACGTAATACGTTATAACGTTATGCCATATAACGCATTACGTTATAACGGTATACCAAATAACGTTATACTATATAACGTAACACGTCATAACGTTATACCATATAACGTCATACCGTATAACGTTATACTATATAACGTAATACGTTATAACGTTATACCATATAACGTTATAACGTAATACGTTATAACGTTATAACATATAACGTATTACGTTATAACGTTATACCATATAACGTTATACTATATAACGTAATACGTTATAACGTTATACCAAATAACGTATTACGTTATAACGTTATACCATATAACGTATTACGTTATAACGTTACACCATATAGCGTTATACTATATAACGTAATACGTTATAACGTTATACCATATAACGTTATACTATATAACATAATACGTTGTAACGTTATACCATATAACGTTATACCATATAACGTTATACCATATAACGTTATACCATACAACGTATTACGTTATAACGTTATACCATATAACGTATTACGATATAACGTTATACCATATAGCGTTAAACTATATAACGTAATACGTTATAACGTTATACCATATAACGTTGTACTATATAACGTAATACGTTAGAACGTTATACCATATAACGTATTAGGTTATAACGTTATACCATATAACGTTATACTATATAACGTAATACGTTATAACGTTATACCATATAACGTATTACGTTATATAGCATAACGTTATATGGTATAACGTTATAACGTATTACGTTATATAGCATAACGTTATATGGTATAACGTTATAACGTAATACGTTATAACGTTATACCATATAACGTATTAGGTTATAACGTAATACCATATAACGTTATACTATATAACGTAATTCGTTATGACGTTATACCATATAAAGTATTAGGTTATGACGTTATACCATATAACGATATACTATATAACGTAATACGTTATAACGTTATACCAAATAACGTATTACGTTATAACGTTATACCATATAACGTTATACTATATAACATAATACGTTGTAACTTTATACCATATAACGTTATACCATATAACGTATTACGTTATGACGTTATACCATATAACGTATTACGATATAACGCTATACCATATAACGTTTTACTATATAACGTAATACGTTATAACGCTATCCCATATAACGTTATACTATATAACGTAATACCATATAACGCTATACTATATAACGTAATACGTTATAACGTTATACCATATAACGTATTAGGTTATAACGTAATACCATATAACGTTATACTATATAACGTAATACGTTATGACGTTATACCATATAACGTATTAGGTTATGACGTTATACCATATAACGTTATACTATATAACGTAATACGTTATAACGTTATACCATATAACTTATTAGGTTATAACGTAATACCATATAACGTTATACTATATATCGTAATTCGTTATGACGTTATACCATATAAAGTATTAGGTTATGACGTTATACCATATAACGATATACTATATAACGTAATACGTTATAACGTTATACCAAATAACGTATTACGTTATAACGTTATACCATATAACGTATTACGTTATAACGTTATACCATATAGCGTTATACTATATAACGTAATACGTTATAACGTTATACCATATAACGTTATACTATATAACGTAATACCATATAACGCTATACTATATAACGTAATACGTTATAACGTTATACCATATAACGTATTAGGTTATAACTTAATACCATATAACGTTATACTATATAACGTAATACGTTATAACGTTATACCATATAACGTATTAGGTTATAACGTAATACCATATAACGTTATACTATATAACGTAATTCGTTATGACGTTATACCATATAAAGTATTATGTTATGACGTTATACCATATAACGATATACTATATAACGTAATACGTTATAACGTTATGCCATATAACGCATTACGTTATAACGGTATACCAAATAACGTTATACTATATAACGTAACACGTCATAACGTTATACCATATAACGTCATACCGTATAACGTTATACTATATAACGTAATACGTTATAACGTTATACCATATAACGTATTACGTTATAACGTTATACCATATAACGTTATACTATATAACGTAATACGTTATAACGTTATACCAAATAACGTATTACGTTATAACGTTATACCATATAACGTACTACGTTATAACGTTACACCATATAGCGTTATACTATATAACGTAATACGTTATAACGTTATACCATATAACGTTATACTATATAACATAATACGTTGTAACGTTATACCATATAACGTTATACCATATAACGTTATACCATATAACGTTATACCATATAACGTTATACCATATAACGTATTACGTTATAACGTTATACCATATAACGTATTACGATATAACGTTATACCATATAGCGTTAAACTATATAACGTAATACGTTATAACGTTATACCATATAACGTTGTACTATATAACGTAATACGTTAGAACGTTATACCATATAACGTATTAGGTTATAACGTTATACCATATAACGTTATACTATATAACGTAATACGTTATAACGTTATACCATATAACGTATTAGGTTATAACGTAATACCATATAACGTTATACTATATAACGTAATTCGTTATGACGTTATACCATATAAAGTATTAGGTTATGACGTTATACCATATAACGATATACTATATAACGTAATTTGTTATAACGTTATACCAAATAACGTATTACGTTATAACGTTATACCATATAACGTATTACGTTATGACGTTATACCATATAACGTATTACGATATAACGCTATACCATATAACGTTTTACTATATAACGTAATACGTTATAACGTTATCCCATATAACGTTATACTATATAACGTAATACCATATAACGCTATACTATATAACGTAATACGTTATAACGTTATACCATATAACGTATTAGGTTATAACGTAATACCATATAACGTTATACTATATAACGTAATACGTTATGACGTTATACCATATAACGTATTAGGTTATGACGTTATACCATATAACGTTATACTATATAACGTAATACGTTATAACGTTATACCAAACAACGTATTACGTTATAACGTCATACCATATAACGAGATACTATATACCGTAATACATTATAACGTTATACCATATAACGTTATACTATATACCGTAATACTTTATAACGTTATACCATATAACGTTATACCATATAACGTTAAACTATATAACGTAATACGTTATAACGTTATACTATATAAAGAGATACTATATACCGTAATACTTTATAACGTTATACCATATAACGTATTACGTTATAACGTTATAACATATAACGTTATACTATATAACGTAATACGTTATAACGTTATACTATATAACATAATACGTTGTAACTTTATACCATATAACGTTATACCATATAACGTATTACGTTATGACGTTATACCATATAACGTATTACGATATAACGCTATACCATATAACGTTTTACTATATAACGTAATACGTTATAACGTTATCCCATATAACGTTATACTATATAACGTAATACCATATAACGCTATACTATATATCGTAATACGTTATAACGTTATACCATATAACGTATTAGGTTATAACGTAATACCATATAACGTTATACTATATAACGTAATACGTTATGACGTTATACCATATAACGTATTAGGTTATGACGTTATACCATATAACGTTATACTATATAAGGTAATACGTTATAACGTTATACCAAACAACGTATTACGTTATAACGTCATACCATATAACGAGATACTATATACCGTAATACATTATAACGTTATACCATATAACGTTATACTATATACCGTAATACTTTATAACGTTATACCATATAACGTTATACCATATAACGTTAAACTATATAACGTAATACGTTATAACGTTATACTATATAAAGAGATACTATATACCGTAATACTTTATAACGTTATACCATATAACGTATTACGTTATAACGTTATAACATATAACGTTATACTATATAACGTAATACGTTATAACGTTATACCATATAACGTTATACTATATAACGTAATACCATATAACGTTATACTATATAACGTAATACGTTATAACGTTATACCATATAACGTATTAGGTTATAACGTAATACCATATAACGTTATACTATATAACGTAATTCGTTATGACGTTATACCATATAAAGTATTAGGTTATGACGTTATACCATATAACGATATACTATATAACGTAATTTGTTATAACGTTATACCAAATAACGTATTACGTTATAACGTTATACCATATAACGTATTACGTTATGACGTTATACCATATAACGTATTACGATATAACGCTATACCATATAACGTTTTACTATATAACGTAATACGTTATAACGTTATCCCATATAACGTTATACTATATAACGTAATACCATATAACGCTATACTATATAACGTAATACGTTATAACGTTATACCATATAACGTATTAGGTTATAACGTAATACCATATAACGTTATACTATATAACGTAATACGTTATGACGTTATACCATATAACGTATTAGGTTATGACGTTATACCATATAACGTTATACTATATAACGTAATACGTTATAACGTTATACCAAACAACGTATTACGTTATAACGTCATACCATATAACGAGATACTATATACCGTAATACATTATAACGTTATACCATATAACGTTATACTATATACCGTAATACTTTATAACGTTATACCATATAACGTTATACCATATAACGTTAAACTATATAACGTAATACGTTATAACGTTATACTATATAAAGAGATACTATATACCGTAATACTTTATAACGTTATACCATATAACGTATTACGTTATAACGTTATAACATATAACGTTATACTATATAACGTAATACGTTATAACGTTATACTATATAACATAATACGTTGTAACTTTATACCATATAACGTTATACCATATAACGTATTACGTTATGACGTTATACCATATAACGTATTACGATATAACGCTATACCATATAACGTTTTACTATATAACGTAATACGTTATAACGTTATCCCATATAACGTTATACTATATAACGTAATACCATATAACGCTATACTATATATCGTAATACGTTATAACGTTATACCATATAACGTATTAGGTTATAACGTAATACCATATAACGTTATACTATATAACGTAATACGTTATGACGTTATACCATATAACGTATTAGGTTATGACGTTATACCATATAACGTTATACTATATAAGGTAATACGTTATAACGTTATACCAAACAACGTATTACGTTATAACGTCATACCATATAACGAGATACTATATACCGTAATACATTATAACGTTATACCATATAACGTTATACTATATACCGTAATACTTTATAACGTTATACCATATAACGTTATACCATATAACGTTAAACTATATAACGTAATACGTTATAACGTTATACTATATAAAGAGATACTATATACCGTAATACTTTATAACGTTATACCATATAACGTATTACGTTATAACGTTATAACATATAACGTTATACTATATAACGTAATACGTTATAACGTTATACCATATAACGTTATACTATATAACGTAATACCATATAACGCTATACTATATAACGTAATACGTTATAACGTTATACCATATAACGTACTAGGTTATAACTTAATACCATATAACGTTATACTATATAACGTTATACCATATAACGTTATACTATATAACGTCATACCGTATAACGTTATACTATATAACGTATTACGTTATAACGTAATACCATATAACGTATTACGTTATAACGTTATACCATATAACGTTATACTATATAACGTAATACGTTATAACGTTATACCAAATAACGTATTACATTATAACGTTAAACCATATAACGTATTACGTTATAACGTTACACCATATAGCGTTATACTATATAACGTAATACGTTATAACGTTATACCATATAACGTTATACTATATAACATAATACGTTGTAACGTTATACCATATAACGTTATACCATATAACGTTATACCATATAACGTATTACGTTATAACGTTATACCATATAACGTATTACGATATAACGTTATACCATATAGCGTTATACTATATAACGTAATACGTTATAACGTTATACCATATAACGTTGTACTATATAACGTAATACGTTAGAACGTTATACCATATAACGTATTAGGTTATAACGTTATACCATATAACGTTATACTACATAACGTAATACGTTATAACGTTATACCATATAACGTTATACTATATAACGTAATACCATATAACGCTATACTATATAACGTAATACGTTATAACGTTATACCATATAACGTATTAGGTTATAACTTAATACCATATAACGTTATACCATATAACGTTATACCATATAACGTTATACTATATAACGTCATACCGTATAACGTTATACTATATAACGTAATGCGCTATAACGTTATACCATACAACGTATTACGTTATAACGTTATACCATATAACGTTATATTATATAACGTAATACGTTATAACGTTATGCCATATAACGTATTACGTCATAACGGTATACCAAATAACGTTATACTATATAACGTAATACGTCATAACGTCATACCATACAACGTCATATCGTATAACGTTATAATATATAACGTATTACGTTATAACGTAATACCATATAACGTATTACGTTATAACGTAATACCATATAACGTTATACTATATAACGTAATGCGTTATAACGTTATACCATATAACGTATTAGGTTATAACGTTATGCCATATAACGTTGTACTATATAACGTAATACGTTATAACGTTATACCATATAACGTTATACTATATAACGTAATACGTTATAACGTTATGCCATATAACGCATTACGTTATAACGGTATACCAAATAACGTTATACTATATAACGTAACACGTCATAACGTTATACCATATAACGTCATACCGTATAACGTTATACTATATAACGTAATACGTTATAACGTTATACCATATAACGTTATAACGTAATACGTTATAACGTTATACCATATAACGTATTACGTTATAACGTTATACCATATAGCGTTATACTATATAACGTAATACGTTATAACGTTATACCATATAACGTTATACTATATAACATAATACGTTGTAACTTTATACCATATAACGTTATACCATATAACGTATTACGTTATGACGTTATACCATATAACGTATTACGATATAACGCTATACCATATAACGTTTTACTATATAACGTAATACGTTATAACGTTATCCCATATAACGTTATACTATATAACGTAATACCATATAACGCTATACTATATAACGTAATACGTTATAACGTTATACCATATAACGTATTAGGTTATAACGTAATACCATATAACGTTATACTATATAACGTAATACGTTATGACGTTATACCATATAACGTATTAGGTTATGACGTTATACCATATAACGTTATACCATATAAGGTAATACGTTATAACGTTATACCAAACAACGTATTACGTTATAACGTCATACCATATAACGAGATACTATATACCGTAATACATTATAACCTTATACCATATAACGTTATACTATATACCGTAATACTTTATAACGTTATACCATATAACGTTATACCATATAACGTTAAACTATATAACGTAATACGTTATAACGTTATACTATATAAAGAGATACTATATACCGTAATACTTTATAACGTTATACCATATAACGTATTACGTTATAACGTTATAACATATAACGTTATACTATATAACGTAATACCATATAACGCTATACTATATAACGTAATACGTTATAACGTTATACCATATAACGTATTAGGTTATAACGTTATACCACATAACGTAATACGTTATAACGTTATACCAAACAACGTATTACGTTATAACGTTATACTATATAAAGCGACACAATATACCGTAATACTTTATAACGTTATACCATATAACGTTATACCATATAACGTAGAAGGTTATAAGGTTATACCATATAACGTACTATGTTATAACGTGTTACGTTATAACGGTATACCATACAACGTTATACTATATGACGTAATATGTTATAACGTTATACCATATAACGTATTGCTTTATTACGTTATACCATATAGCGTTATACTATATAACGTAATACGTTATAACGTTATACCATATAACGTTATACTATATACCGTAATACTTTATAACGTTATACCATATAACGTTATACCATATAACGTTAAACTATATAACGTAATACGTTATAACGTTATACTATATAAAGAGATACTATATACCGTAATACTTTATAGCGTTATACCATATAACGTTATACCATATAACGTAGTACGTTATAACGTTATACCATATAACGTACTATGTAATAACGTGTTACGTTATAACGGTAAACCATTCAACGTTATACTATATAACGTAATACGTTGTAACGATATACCATATAACGTATTGCGTTATAACGTTATACAATATAACGTTATACCATGTAACTTATACGTTATAACGTTATACCATATAACGTATTACGTTATAACGTTATACCATATAACGTACCCCGTTATAACGTAATACCATATAACGTTATACTATATAACGTAATACGTTATATCGTTATACCATACAACGTATTACGTTAGAACGGTATAACATATAGCGTTATATTATATAACGTAATACGATATAACGTTATTCCATATAACGTATTACGTTATAACGGTATATCAAATAACGTTATACTATATAACGTAATACGTCATAACGTCATACCATATAACGTCATACCGTATGACGTTATACTATATAACGTATTAGGTTATGACGTTATACCATATAACGTATTACGTTATACCATATAACGTAATGCTTTATAACGTTATACCATATAACGTATTAGGTTATAACGTTATACCATATAACGTTATACTATATAACGTAATACGTTATAACGTTATACCATATAACGTTATACTATATAACGTAATACGTTATAACGTTATGCCATATAACGCATTACGTTATAACGGTATACCAAATAACGTTATACTATATAACGTAACACGTCATAACGTTATACCATATAACGTCATACCGTATAACGTTATACTATATAACGTTATACGTTAGAACGTTATACCATATAACGTATTAGGTTATAACGTTATACCATATAACGTTATACTATATAACGTAATACGTCATAACGTTATACCATATAGAGTATTACGTTATAACGTTATACCATATAGCGTTATACTATATAACGTAATACGTTATAACGTTATACCATATAACGTTATACCATATAACGTATTACGTTATAATGTTATAACATATAACGTTATACTATATAACGTAATACGTTATAACGTTATACCATATAACGTTATACTATATAACGTAATACCATATAACGATATACTATATAACGTAATACGTTATAACGTTATACCATATAACGTTATACCATATAACGTATTACGTTATAACGATATACCATATAACGTATTACGATATAACGTTATACCATATAGCGTTATACTATATAACGTAATACGTTATAACGTTATACCATATAACGTTATACTATATAACATAATACGTTGTAACGTTATACCATATAACGTTATACCCTATAACGTATTGCGAAATAACGTAATACCATATAACGCTACACTATATAACGTAACACGTTAAAACGTTATACCATATAACGTATTAGGCTATAACGTAATACCATATAACGTTATACTATATCACGTAATACGTTATAACGTTATACCATATAACGTTATACCATATAACGTATTACGTTATAACGATATACCATATAACGTATTACGATATAACGTTATACCATATAGCGTTATACTATATAACGTAATACGTTATAACGTTATACCATATAACGTTATACCATATAACGTATTACGTTATAACGATATACCATATAACGTATTACGATATAACGTTATACCATATAGCGTTATACTATATAACGTAATACGTTATAACGTTATACCATATAACGTTATACTATATAACATAATACGTTGTAACGTTATACCATATAACGTTATACCCTATAACGTATTGCGAAATAACGTAATACCATATAACGCTACACTATATAACGTAACACGTTAAAACGTTATACCATATAACGTATTAGGCTATAACGTAATACCATATAACGTTATACTATATAACGTAATACGTTATGACGTTATACCACATAACGCATTAGGTTATGACGTTAAACCATATAACGTTATACTATATAACGTAATACGTTATAACGTTATACCATATAATGTATTACGTTATAACGTTATACCATATAACGTTATACTATATAACATAATACGTTGCAACGTTATACCATATAACGTTATACCATATAACGTTATACCATATAACGTATTACGTTATAACGTTATACCATATAACGTATTACGATATAACGTTATACCATATAGCGTTATACTATATAACGTAATACGTTATAACGTTATACCATATAACGTTGTACTATATAACGTAATACGTTGGAACGTTATACCATATAACGTATTAGGTTATAACGTTATACCATATAGCGTTATACTATATAACGTAATACGTTATAACTTTATACCATATAACGTTATACTATATAACATAATACGTTGTAACGTTATACCATATAACGTATTACGTTATAACGTTATACCATATAACGTTATACTATATAACATAATACGTTGTAACGTTATACCATATAACGTTATACCCTATAACGTATTGCGAAATAACGTAATACCATATAACGCTACACTATATAACGTAACACGTTATAACGTTATACCATATAACGTATTAGGCTATAACGTAATACCATATAACGTTATACTATATAACGTAATACGTTATGACGTTATACCACATAACGTATTAGGTTATGACGTTAAACCATATAACGTTATACTATATAACGTAATACGTTATAACGTTATACCATATAATGTATTACGTTATAACGTTATACCATATAACGTTATACTATATAACATAATACGTTGCAACGTTATACCATATAACGTTATACCATATATCGTTATACCATATAACGTATTACGTTATAACGTTATACCATATAACGTATTACGATATAACGTTATACCATATAGCGTTATACTATATAACGTAATACGTTATAACGTTATACCATATAACGTTGTACTATATAACGTAATACGTTAGAACGTTATACCATATAACGTATTAGGTTATAACGTTATACCATATAGCGTTATACTATATCACGTAATACGTTATAACGTTATACCATATAACGTTATACCATATAACGTATTACGTTATAACGATATACCATATAACGTATTACGATATAACGTTATACCATATAGCGTTATACTATATAACGTAATACGTTATAACGTTATACCATATAACGTTATACTATATAACATAATACGTTGTAACGTTATACCATATAACGTTATACCCTATAACGTATTGCGAAATAACGTAATACCATATAACGCTACACTATATAACGTAACACGTTATAACGTTATACCATATAACGTATTAGGCTATAACGTAATACCATATAACGTTATACTATATAACGTAATACGTTATGACGTTATACCACATAACGTATTAGGTTATGACGTTAAACCATATAACGTTATACTATATAACGTAATACGTTATAACGTTATACCATATAATGTATTACGTTATAACGTTATACCATATAACGTTATACTATATAACATAATACGTTGCAACGTTATACCATATAACGTTATACCATATAACGTTATACCATATAACGTATTACGTTATAACGTTATACCATATAACGTATTACGATATAACGTTATACCATATAGCGTTATACTATATAACGTAATACGTTATAACGTTATACCATATAACGTTGTACTATATAACGTAATACGTTAGAACGTTATACCATATAACGTATTAGGTTATAACGTTATACCATATAGCGTTATACTATATAACGTAATACGTTATAACTTTATACCATATAACGTTATACTATATAACATAATACGTTGTAACGTTATACCATATAACGTATTACGTTATAACGTTATACCATATAACGTTATACTATATAACATAATACGTTGTAACGTTATACCATATAACGTTATACCCTATAACGTATTGCGAAATAACGTAATACCATATAACGCTACACTATATAACGTAACACGTTATAACGTTATACCATATAACGTATTAGGCTATAACGTAATACCATATAACGTTATACTATATAACGTAATACGTTATGACGTTATACCACATAACGTATTAGGTTATGACGTTAAACCATATAACGTTATACTATATAACGTAATACGTTATAACGTTATACCATATAATGTATTACGTTATAACGTTATACCATATAACGTTATACTATATAACATAATACGTTGCAACGTTATACCATATAACGTTATACCATATATCGTTATACCATATAACGTATTACGTTATAACGTTATACCATATAACGTATTACGATATAACGTTATACCATATAGCGTTATACTATATAACGTAATACGTTATAACGTTATACCATATAACGTTGTACTATATAACGTAATACGTTAGAACGTTATACCATATAACGTATTAGGTTATAACGTTATACCATATAGCGTTATACTATATAACGTAATACGTTATAACTTTATACCATATAACGTTATACTATATAACATAATACGTTGTAACGTTATACCATATAACGTATTACGTTATATCGTTATACCATATAACGTATTACGATATAACGTTATACCATATAGCGTTATACTATATAACGTAATACGTTATAACGTTATACCATATAACGTTATACTATATAACATAATACGTTGTAACGTTGTACCATATAACGTTATACCCTATAACGTATTACGAAATAACGTAATACCATATAACGCTACACTATATAACGTAATACGTTATAACGTTATACCATATAACGTATTAGGCTATAACGTAATACCATATAACGTTATACTATATAACGTAATACGTTATGACGTTATACCACATAACGTATTAGGTTATGACGTTATACCATATAACGTTATACTATATAACGTAATACGTTATAACGTTATACCATATAATGTATTTCGTTATAACGTTATACCATACAGCGTTATACTATATAACGTAATACGTTATAACCTTATACCATATAACGTTATACTATATAACATAATACGTTGTAACGTTATACCATATAACTTTATACCATATAACGTATTAGGTTATGACGTTACACCATATAACGTTATACCAAATAACGTATTACGTTATAACGTTATACCATATAACGTTATACTATACACCGTAATACTTTATACCGTTATACCATATAACGTTATAGCATATAACGTTAAACTATATAACGTAATACGTTATAACGTTATACCAAATAACGTATTACGTTATAACGATATACCATATAACGTATTACGTTATAACGTTATACCATATAGCGTTATACTATATAACGTAATACGGTATAACGTTATACCATATAACGTTATACCATATAACGTATTAGGTTATAACGTTATACCATATAACGTTATACTATATAACATAATACGTTGTAACCTTATACCATATAACGTTATACCATATAACGTATTACGTTATAACGTTATACCATATAACGAATTACGATATAACGCTATACCATATAACGTTATACTATATAACGTAATACGTTATAACGTTATACCAAATAACGTATTACGTTATAACATTATACCATTTAACCTATTACCTTATAACGTTATACCATATAGCGTTATACTATATAACGTAATACGTTATAACGTTATTCCATATAACGTTATACTATATAACGTAATACGTTATAACGTTATACCATATAACGTTAGACTATATAACATAATACGTTGTAACGTTATACCATATAACGAGATACTATATACAGTAATACCATATAGCGTTATACTATATAACGTAATACGTTACAACGTTATACCATATAACGTATTAGGTTATAACGTTATACCATATAACGTTATACTATATAACGTAATACGTTATAACGATATACCAAATAACGTATTACGATATAACGTTATACCATATAACGTTATACTATAAAACGTAATACGTTATAACGTTATACCATAAAACATCATACCGTATAACGTTATACCATATAACGTATTAGGTTATAACGTTATACCATATAACGTTAGACTATATAACATAATACGTTGTAACGTTATACCATATAACGAGATACTATATACAGTAATACCATATAGCGTTATACTATATAACGTAATACGTTACAACGTTATACCATATAACGTATTAGGTTATAACGTTATACCATATAACGTTATACTATATAACGTAATACGTTATAACGATATACCAAATAACGTATTACGATATAACGTTATTCCATATAACGTTATACTATATAACGTAATACGTTATAACGTTATGCGCATATAACGTATTACGATATAACGTTATACCATATAACGTTATACTATATAACGTAATACGTTATAACGTTATGCGCATATAACGTATTACGATATAACGTTATACCATATAACGTTATACTATATAACGTAATACGTTATAACGTTATAGCAAATAACGTATTACGTTATAACGTTATACCAAATAACGTATTACGTTATAACGTTATACCATATAACGTATTAGGTTATAACGTTATACCATATAACGTTATACTATATAACGTAATACGTTATAACGTTATACCATATAACGTTAGACTATATAACATAATACGTTGTAACGTTATACCATATAACGAGATACTATATACAGTAATACCATATAGCGTTATACTATATAACGTAATACGTTACAACGTTATACCAAATAACGTATTACGTTATAACGTTACACCAAATAACGTATTACTTTATAACGTTATGCGCATATAACGTATTACGATATAACGTTATACCATATAACGTTATACTATAAAACGTAATACGTTATAACGTTATACCATAAAACATCATACCGTATAACGTTATACTATATAACGTAATACATTATAAGATTATACCATATAACGTTATACTCTATAACATAATACGTTGTAACGTTATACCATATAACGTATTACGTTATAACGTTATGCGCATATAACGTATTACGATATAACGTTATACCATTTAACGTTATACTATATAACGTAATACGTTATAACGTTATACCATATAACGTATTAGGTTATAACGTTATACCATATAACGTTATACCATATAACGTTAAACTATATAACGTAATACGTTATAACGTTATAGCAAATAACGTATTACGTTATAACGTTATACCAAATGACGTATTACGTTATAACGTTATACCATATAACGTATTAGGTTATAACGTTATACCATATAACGTTATACTCTATAACATAATACGTTGTAACGTTATACCATATAACGTATTACGTTATAACGTTATGCGCATATAACGTATTACGATATAACGTTATACCATTTAACGTTATACTATATAACGTAATACGTTATAACGTTATAACAAATAACATATTACGTTATAACGTTATACCAAATAACGTATTACGTTATAACGTTATACCATATAACTTATTACGTTATAACGTTATACCATATAGCGTTATACTATATAACGTAATACGTTATAACGTTATACCATATAACGTTATACTATATACCGTAATACTTTATAACGTTATACCATATAACGTTATACCATATAACGTAAAACTATATACCGTAATACGTTATAACGTTATACTATATAAAGCGACACAATATACCGTAATACTTTATAACGTTATACCATATAACGTTATACCATATAACGTAGAAGGTTATAAGGTTATACCATATAACGTACTATGTTATAACCTGTTACGATATAACGGTATACCATACAACGTTATACTATATAACGTAATACGTTATAACGTTATACCATATAACGTATTGCGTTATAACGTTATACCATATAACGTTATACCATGTAACTTATACGTTATAACGTTATACTATATAACTTATACGTTATAACGTTATACTATATAACGTAATACGTTATAACTATATACCAAATAACGTATTACGTTATATCATTATACCATATAACGTATTACCTTATAACGTTATACCATATAGCGTTATACTATATAACGTCATACGTTATAACGTTATACCATATAACGTTATACTATATACCGTAATACTTTATAACGTTATACCACATAACAAGATACTATATACAGTAATACCATATAACGTTATACTATATAACGTAATACGTTACAACGTTATACCATATAACGTATTAGGTTATAACGTTATACCATATAACGTTATACTATATAACGTAATACGTTATAACGTTATACCAAATAACGTATTACGTTATAACGTTATACCAAATAACGTATTACGTTATAACGTTATACCATATAACGTATTACGTTATAACGTTATACCATATAGCGTTATACTATATAACGTAATACGTTATAACGTTATACCACATAACGTTATACTATATAACGTAATACGTTATAACGTTATACCATATAACGTTAGACTATATAACATAATACGTTGTAACGTTATACCATATAACGTTATACCATATAACGTATTACGTTATAACGTTATATCATATAACGTTATACCATATAACGTCATACCATATACCGTAACACGTTATAACCTTATACCATATAACGTTATACTATAAAACGTAATACGTTATAACGTTATACCATATAACGAGATACTATATACAGTCATACCATATAACGTTATACTATATAACGTAATACGTTATAACGTTATACCATATAACGAGATACTATATACAGTAAAACTATATAACGTTATACTATATAACGTAATACGTTATAACGTTATACCAAATAACGTATTACGTTATAACGTTATACCATATAACGCATTAAGTTATAACGTTATACCATATAACGTTATACTATATAACGTAATACGTTATAACGTTATACCATATAACGTTAGACTATATAACATAATACGTTGTAACGTTATACCATATAACGAGATACTATATACAGTAATACCATATAGCGTTATACTATATAACGTAATACGTTACAACGTTATACCAAATAACGTATTACGTTATAACGTTACACCAAATAACGTATTACTTTATAACGTTATGCGCATATAACGTATTACGATATAACGTTATACCATATAACGTTATACTATAAAACGTAATACGTTATAACGTTATACCATAAAACATCATACCGTATAACGTTATACTATATAACGTAATACGTTATAACATTATACCATATAACGTTATACTCTATAACATAATACGTTGTAACGTTATACCATATAACGTATTACGTTATAACGTTATGCGCATATAACGTATTACGATATAACGTTATACCATTTAACGTTATACTATATAACGTAATACGTTATAACGTTATACCATATAACGTATTAGGTTATAACGTTATACCATATAACGTTATACCATATAACGTTAAACTATATAACGTAATACGTTATAACGTTATAGCAAATAACGTATTACGTTATAACGTTATACCAAATAACGTATTACGTTATAACGTTATACCATATAACGTATTAGGTTATAACGTTATACCATATAACGTTAGACTATATAACATAATACGTTGTAACGTTATACCATATAACGAGATACTATATACAGTAATACCATATAGCGTTATACTATATAACGTAATACGTTACAACGTTATACCATATAACGTATTAGGTTATAACGTTATACCATATAACGTTATACTATATAACGTAAAACGTTATAACGATATACCAAATAACGCATTACGATATAACGTTATTCCATATAACGTTATACTATATAACGTAATACGTTATAACGTTATGCGCATATAACGTATTACGATATAACGTTATACCATATAACGTTATACTATATAACGTAATACGTTATAACGTTATGCGCATATAACGTATTACGATATAACGTTATACCATATAACGTTATACTATATAACGTAATACGTTATAACGTTATAGCAAATAACGTATTACGTTATAACGTTATACCAAATAACGTATTACGTTATAACGTTATACCATATAACGTATTAGGTTATAACGTTATACCATATAACGTTATACTATATAACGTAATACGTTATAACGTTATACCATATAACGTTAGACTATATAACATAATACGTTGTAACGTTATACCATATAACGAGATACTATATACAGTAATACCATATAGCGTTATACTATATAACGTAATACGTTACAACGTTATACCAAATAACGTATTACGTTATAACGTTACACCAAATAACGTATTACTTTATAACGTTATGCGCATATAACGTATTACGATATAACGTTATACCATATAACGTTATACTATAAAACGTAATACGTTATAACGTTATACCATAAAACATCATACCGTATAACGTTATACTATATAACGTAATACGTTATAAGATTATACCATATAACGTTATACTCTATAACATAATACGTTGTAACGTTATACCATATAACGTATTACGTTATAACGTTATGCGCATATAACGTATTACGATATAACGTTATACCATTTAACGTTATACTATATAACGTAATACGTTATAACGTTATACCATATAACGTATTAGGTTATAACGTTATACCATATAACGTTATACCATATAACGTTAAACTATATAACGTAATACGTTATAACGTTATAGCAAATAACGTATTACGTTATAACGTTATACCAAATGACGTATTACGTTATAACGTTATACCATATAACGTATTAGGTTATAACGTTATACCATATAACGTTATACTCTATAACATAATACGTTGTAACGTTATACCATATAACGTATTACGTTATAACGTTATGCGCATATAACGTATTACGATATAACGTTATACCATTTAACGTTATACTATATAACGTAATACGTTATAACGTTATAACAAATAACATATTACGTTATAACGTTATACCAAATAACGTATTACGTTATAACGTTATACCATATAACTTATTACGTTATAACGTTATACCATATAGCGTTATACTATATAACGTAATACGTTATAACGTTATACCATATAACGTTATACTATATACCGTAATACTTTATAACGTTATACCATATAACGTTATACCATATAACGTAAAACTATATACCGTAATACGTTATAACGTTATACTATATAAAGCGACACAATATACCGTAATACTTTATAACGTTATACCATATAACGTTATACCATATAACGTAGAAGGTTATAAGGTTATACCATATAACGTACTATGTTATAACCTGTTACGATATAACGGTATACCATACAACGTTATACTATATAACGTAATACGTTATAACGTTATACCATATAACGTATTGCGTTATAACGTTATACCATATAACGTTATACCATGTAACTTATACGTTATAACGTTATACTATATAACTTATACGTTATAACGTTATACTATATAACGTAATACGTTATAACTATATACCAAATAACGTATTACGTTATATCATTATACCATATAACGTATTACCTTATAACGTTATACCATATAGCGTTATACTATATAACGTCATACGTTATAACGTTATACCATATAACGTTATACTATATACCGTAATACTTTATAACGTTATACCACATAACAAGATACTATATACAGTAATACCATATAACGTTATACTATATAACGTAATACGTTACAACGTTATACCATATAACGTATTAGGTTATAACGTTATACCATATAACGTTATACTATATAACGTAATACGTTATAACTTTATACCAAATAACGTATTACGTTATAACGTTATACCAAATAACGTATTACGTTATAACGTTATACCATATAACGTATTACGTTATAACGTTATACCATATAGCGTTATACTATATAACGTAATACGTTATAACGTTATACCACATAACGTTATACTATATAACGTAATACGTTATAACGTTATACCATATAACGTTAGACTATATAACATAATACGTTGTAACGTTATACCATATAACGTTATACCATATAACGTATTACGTTATAACGTTATATCATATAACGTTATACCATATAACGTCATACCATATACCGTAACACGTTATAACCTTATACCATATAACGTTATACTATAAAACGTAATACGTTATAACGTTATACCATATAACATCATACCGTACAACGTTATACTATATAACGTAATACGTTATAACGTTATACCATATAACATATTACGTTATAACGTTATACTATATAGCGTTATACTGTATAACGTAATACGTTATAACGTTTTACCATATAACGTTATACTATATAACGTAATACGTTATAACGTTATACCATATAACGTTATACCATATAACGTATTACGTTATAACGTTATGCCATATAACGTATTACGATATAACGTTATACCATATAACGTTATACTATATAACGTAATACGTTATAACGTTATACCATATAACGTACTAGGTTATAACGTTATACCATATAACGTTATACTATATAACGTAATACGTTATAACGTTATACCAAATAACGTATTACGTTATAACGTTATACCATATAACGCATTAAGTTATAACGTTATACCATATAGCGTTATACTACATAACGTAATACGTTATAACGTTATACCATATAACGAGATACTATATACAGTCATACCATATAACGTTATACTATATAACGTAATACGTTATAACGTTATACCATATAACGAGATACTATATACAGTAAAACCATATAACGTTATACTATATAACGTAATACGTTACAGCGTTATACCATATAACGTATTAGGTTATAACGTTATACCATATAGCGTTATACTATATAACGTAATACGTTATAACTTTATACCATATAACGTTATACTATATAACATAATACGTTGTAACGTTATACCATATAACGTATTACGTTATATCGTTATACCATATAACGTATTACGATATAACGTTATACCATATAGCGTTATACTATATAACGTAATACGTTATAACGTTATACCATATAACGTTATACTATATAACATAATACGTTGTAACGTTGTACCATATAACGTTATACCCTATAACGTATTACGAAATAACGTAATACCATATAACGCTACACTATATAACGTAATACGTTATAACGTTATACCATATAACGTATTAGGCTATAACGTAATACCATATAACGTTATACTATATAACGTAATACGTTATGACGTTATACCACATAACGTATTAGGTTATGACGTTATACCATATAACGTTATACTATATAACGTAATACGTTATAACGTTATACCATATAATGTATTTCGTTATAACGTTATACCATACAGCGTTATACTATATAACGTAATACGTTATAACCTTATACCATATAACGTTATACTATATAACATAATACGTTGTAACGTTATACCATATAGCGTTATACTATATAACGTAATACGTTATAACGTTATAGCATATAACGTTAAACTATATAACGTAATACGTTATAACGTTATACCAAATAACGTATTACGTTATAACGATATACCATATAACGTATTACGTTATAACGTTATACCATATAGCGTTATACTATATAACGTAATACGGTATAACGTTATACCATATAACGTTATACCATATAACGTATTAGGTTATAACGTTATACCATATAACGTTATACTATATAACATAATACGTTGTAACCTTATACCATATAACGTTATACCATATAACGTATTACGTTATAACGTTATACCATATAACGAATTACGATATAACGCTATACCATATAACGTTATACTATATAACGTAATACGTTATAACGTTATACCAAATAACGTATTACGTTATAACATTATACCATTTAACCTATTACCTTATAACGTTATACCATATAGCGTTATACTATATAACGTAATACGTTATAACGTTATTCCATATAACGTTATACTATATAACGTAATACGTTATAACGTTATACCATATAACGTTAGACTATATAACATAATACGTTGTAACGTTATACCATATAACGAGATACTATATACAGTAATACCATATAGCGTTATACTATATAACGTAATACGTTACAACGTTATACCATATAACGTATTAGGTTATAACGTTATACCATATAACGTTATACTATATAACGTAATACGTTATAACGATATACCAAATAACGTATTACGATATAACGTTATACCATATAACGTTATACTATAAAACGTAATACGTTATAACGTTATACCATAAAACATCATACCGTATAACGTTATACTATATAACGTAATACGTTATAAGATTATACCATATAACGTTATACTCTATAACATAATACGTTGTAACGTTATACCATATAACGAGATACTATATACAGTAATACCATATAGCGTTATACTATATAACGTAATACGTTACAACGTTATACCAAATAACGTATTACGTTATAACGTTACACCAAATAACGTATTACTTTATAACGTTATGCGCATATAACGTATTACGATATAACGTTATACCATATAACGTTATACTATAAAACGTAATACGTTATAACGTTATACCATAAAACATCATACCGTATAACGTTATACTATATAACGTAATACGTTATAAGATTATACCATATAACGTTATACTCTATAACATAATACGTTGTAACGTTATACCATATAACGTATTACGTTATAACGTTATGCGCATATAACGTATTACGATATAACGTTATACCATTTAACGTTATACTATATAACGTAATACGTTATAACGTTATACCATATAACGTATTAGGTTATAACGTTATACCATATAACGTTATACCATATAACGTTAAACTATATAACGTAATACGTTATAACGTTATAGCAAATAACGTATTACGTTATAACGTTATACCAAATGACGTATTACGTTATAACGTTATACCATATAACGTATTAGGTTATAACGTTATACCATATAACGTTATACTCTATAACATAATACGTTGTAACGTTATACCATATAACGTATTACGTTATAACGTTATGCGCATATAACGTATTACGATATAACGTTATACCATTTAACGTTATACTATATAACGTAATACGTTATAACGTTATAACAAATAACATATTACGTTATAACGTTATACCAAATAACGTATTACGTTATAACGTTATACCATATAACTTATTACGTTATAACGTTATACCATATAGCGTTATACTATATAACGTAATACGTTATAACGTTATACCATATAACGTTATACTATATACCGTAATACTTTATAACGTTATACCATATAACGTTATACCATATAACGTAAAACTATATACCGTAATACGTTATAACGTTATACTATATAAAGCGACACAATATACCGTAATACTTTATAACGTTATACCATATAACGTTATACCATATAACGTAGAAGGTTATAAGGTTATACCATATAACGTACTATGTTATAACCTGTTACGATATAACGGTATACCATACAACGTTATACTATATAACGTAATACGTTATAACGTTATACCATATAACGTATTGCGTTATAACGTTATACCATATAACGTTATACCATGTAACTTATACGTTATAACGTTATACTATATAACTTATACGTTATAACGTTATACTATATAACGTAATACGTTATAACTATATACCAAATAACGTATTACGTTATATCATTATACCATATAACGTATTACCTTATAACGTTATACCATATAGCGTTATACTATATAACGTCATACGTTATAACGTTATACCATATAACGTTATACTATATACCGTAATACTTTATAACGTTATACCACATAACAAGATACTATATACAGTAATACCATATAACGTTATACTATATAACGTAATACGTTACAACGTTATACCATATAACGTATTAGGTTATAACGTTATACCATATAACGTTATACTATATAACGTAATACGTTATAACTTTATACCAAATAACGTATTACGTTATAACGTTATACCATATAGCGTTATACTATATAACGTAATACGTTATAACGTTATACCACATAACGTTATACTATATAACGTAATACGTTATAACGTTATACCATATAACGTTAGACTATATAACATAATACGTTGTAACGTTATACCATATAACGTTATACCATATAACGTATTACGTTATAACGTTATATCATATAACGTTATACCATATAACGTCATACCATATACCGTAACACGTTATAACCTTATACCATATAACGTTATACTATAAAACGTAATACGTTATAACGTTATACCATATAACATCATACCGTACAACGTTATACTATATAACGTAATACGTTATAACGTTATACCATATAACATATTACGTTATAACGTTATACTATATAGCGTTATACTGTATAACGTAATACGTTATAACGTTTTACCATATAACGTTATACTATATAACGTAATACGTTATAACGTTATACCATATAACGTTATACCATATAACGTATTACGTTATAACGTTATGCCATATAACGTATTACGATATAACGTTATACCATATAACGTTATACTATATAACGTAATACGTTATAACGTTATACCATATAACGTACTAGGTTATAACGTTATACCATATAACGTTATACTATATAACGTAATACGTTATAACGTTATACCAAATAACGTATTACGTTATAACGTTATACCATATAACGCATTAAGTTATAACGTTATACCATATAGCGTTATACTACATAACGTAATACGTTATAACGTTATACCATATAACGAGATACTATATACAGTCATACCATATAACGTTATACTATATAACGTAATACGTTATAACGTTATACCATATAACGAGATACTATATACAGTAAAACCATATAACGTTATACTATATAACGTAATACGTTACAGCGTTATACCATATAACGTATTAGGTTATAACGTTATACCATATAGCGTTATACTATATAACGTAATACGTTATAACTTTATACCATATAACGTTATACTATATAACATAATACGTTGTAACGTTATACCATATAACGTATTACGTTATATCGTTATACCATATAACGTATTACGATATAACGTTATACCATATAGCGTTATACTATATAACGTAATACGTTATAACGTTATACCATATAACGTTATACTATATAACATAATACGTTGTAACGTTGTACCATATAACGTTATACCCTATAACGTATTACGAAATAACGTAATACCATATAACGCTACACTATATAACGTAATACGTTATAACGTTATACCATATAACGTATTAGGCTATAACGTAATACCATATAACGTTATACTATATAACGTAATACGTTATGACGTTATACCACATAACGTATTAGGTTATGACGTTATACCATATAACGTTATACTATATAACGTAATACGTTATAACGTTATACCATATAATGTATTTCGTTATAACGTTATACCATACAGCGTTATACTATATAACGTAATACGTTATAACCTTATACCATATAACGTTATACTATATAACATAATACGTTGTAACGTTATACCATATAGCGTTATACTATATAACGTAATACGTTATAACGTTATAGCATATAACGTTAAACTATATAACGTAATACGTTATAACGTTATACCAAATAACGTATTACGTTATAACGATATACCATATAACGTATTACGTTATAACGTTATACCATATAGCGTTATACTATATAACGTAATACGGTATAACGTTATACCATATAACGTTATACCATATAACGTATTAGGTTATAACGTTATACCATATAACGTTATACTATATAACATAATACGTTGTAACCTTATACCATATAACGTTATACCATATAACGTATTACGTTATAACGTTATACCATATAACGAATTACGATATAACGCTATACCATATAACGTTATACTATATAACGTAATACGTTATAACGTTATACCAAATAACGTATTACGTTATAACATTATACCATTTAACCTATTACCTTATAACGTTATACCATATAGCGTTATACTATATAACGTAATACGTTATAACGTTATTCCATATAACGTTATACTATATAACGTAATACGTTATAACGTTATACCATATAACGTTAGACTATATAACATAATACGTTGTAACGTTATACCATATAACGAGATACTATATACAGTAATACCATATAGCGTTATACTATATAACGTAATACGTTACAACGTTATACCATATAACGTATTAGGTTATAACGTTATACCATATAACGTTATACTATATAACGTAATACGTTATAACGATATACCAAATAACGTATTACGATATAACGTTATACCATATAACGTTATACTATAAAACGTAATACGTTATAACGTTATACCATAAAACATCATACCGTATAACGTTATACTATATAACGTAATACGTTATAACGTTATACCATATAACGTTATACTATATAACATAATACGTTGTAACGTTATACCATCTAACGTATTACGTTATAACGTTATGCGCATATAACGCATTACGATATAACGTTATTCCATATAACGTTATACTATATAACGTAATACGTTATAACGTTATGCGCATATAACGTATTACGATATAACGTTATACCATATAACGTTATACTATATAACGTAATACGTTATAACGTTATAGCAAATAACGTATTACGTTATAACGTTATACCAAATAACGTATTACGTTATAACGTTATACCATATAACGTATTATGTTATAACGTTATACCATATAACGTTATACTATATAACGTAATACGTTATAACGTTATACCATATAACGTTAGACTATATAACATAATACGTTGTAACGTTATACCATATAACGAGATACTATATACAGTAATACCATATAGCGTTATACTATATAACGTAATACGTTACAACGTTATACCAAATAACGTATTACGTTATAACGTTACACCAAATAATGTATTACTTTATAACGTTATGCGCATATAACGTATTACGATATAACGTTATACCATATAACGTTATACTATAAAACGTAATACGTTATAACGTTATACCATAAAACATCATACCGTATAACGTTATACTATATAACGTAATACGTTATAACATTATACCATATAACGTTATACTCTATAACATAATACGTTGTAACGTTATACCATATAACGTATTACGTTATAACGTTATGCGCATATAACGTATTACGATATAACGTTATACCATTTAACGTTATACTATATAACGTAATACGTTATAACGTTATACCATATAACGTATTAGGTTATAACGTTATACCATATAACGTTATACCATATAACGTTAAACTATATAACGTAATACGTTATAACGTTATAGCAAATAACGTATTACGTTATAACGTTATACCAAATAACGTATTACGTTATAACGTTATACCATATAACGTATTAGGTTATAACGTTATACCATATAACGTTATACTCTATAACATAATACGTTGTAACGTTATACCATATAACGTATTACGTTATAACGTTATGCGCATATAACGTATTACGATATAACGTTATACCATTTAACGTTATACTATATAACGTAATACGTTATAACGTTATACCATATAACGTATTAGGTTATAACGTTATACCATATAACGTTATACCATATAACGTTATACTATATAACGTAATACGTTATAACGTTATACCAAATAACGTATTACGTTATAACGTTATACCAAATAACGTATTACGTTATAACGTTACACCATATAACGTATTACGTTATAACGTTATACCATATAGCGTTATACTATATAACGTAATACGTTATAACGTTATACCACATAACGTTATACTATATAACGTAATACGTTATAACGTTATACCATATAACGTTAGACTATATAACATAATACGTTGTAACGTTATACCATATAACGTTATACCATATAACGTTATACCATATTACGTATTACGTTATAACGTTATATCATGTAACGTTATACCATATAACGTCATACCATATACCGTAACACGTTATAACCTTATACCATATAACGTTATACTATAAAACGTAATACGTTATAACGTTATACCATATAACATCATACCGTACAACGTTATACTATATAACGTAATACGTTATAACGTTATACCATATAACATATTACGTTATAACGTTATACTATATAGCGTTATACTGTATAACGTAATACGTTATAACGTTTTACCATATAACGTTATACTATATAACGTAATACGTTATAACGTTATACCATATAACGTTATACCATATAACGTATTACGTTATAACGTTATGCCATATAACGTATTACGATATAACGTTATACCATATAACGTTATACTATATAACGTAATACGTTATAACGTTATGCGCATATAACGTATTACGATATAACGCTATACCATATAACGTTATACTATATAACGTAATACGTTATAACGTTATAGCAAATAACGTATTACGTTATAACGTTATACCAAATAACGTATTACGTTATAACGTTATACCATATAACGTATTATGTTATAACGTTATACCATATAACGTTATACTATATAACGTAATACGTTATAACGTTATACCATATAACGTTAGACTATATAACATAATACGTTGTAACGTTATACCATATAACGAGATACTATATACAGTAATACCATATAGCGTTATACTATATAACGTAATACGTTACAACGTTATACCAAATAACGTATTACGTTATAACGTTACACCAAATAACGTATTACTTTATAACGTTATGCGCATATAACGTATTACGATATAACGTTATACCATATAACGTTATACTATAAAACGTAATACGTTATAACGTTATACCATAAAACATCATACCGTATAACGTTATACTATATAACGTAATACGTTATAACATTATACCATATAACGTTATACTCTATAACATAATACGTTGTAACGTTATACCATATAACGTATTACGTTATAACGTTATGCGCATATAACGTATTACGATATAACGTTATACCATTTAACGTTATACTATATAACGTAATACGTTATAACGTTATACCATATAACGTATTAGGTTATAACGTTATACCATATAACGTTATACCATATAACGTTAAACTATATAACGTAATACGTTATAACGTTATAGCAAATAACGTATTACGTTATAACGTTATACCAAATAACGTATTACGTTATAACGTTATACCATATAACGTATTAGGTTATAACGTTATACCATATAACGTTATACTCTATAACATAATACGTTGTAACTTTATACCATATAACGTATTACGTTATAACGTTATGCGCATATAACGTATTACGATATAACGTTATACCATTTAACGTTATACTATATAACGTAATACGTTATAACGTTATACCATATAACGTATTAGGTTATAACGTTATACCATATAACGTTATACCATATAACGTTATACTATATAACGTAATACGTTATAACGTTATACCAAATAACGTATTACGTTATAACGTTATACCAAATAACGTATTACGTTATAACGTTATACCATATAACGTATTACGTTATAACGTTATACCATATAGCGTTATACTATATAACGTAATACGTTATAACGTTATACCACATAACGTTATACTATATAACGTAATACGTTATAACGTTATACCATATAACGTTAGACTATATAACATAATACGTTGTAACGTTATACCATATAACGTTATACCATATAACGTTATACCATATAACGTATTACGTTATAACGTTATATCATGTAACGTTATACCATATAACGTCATACCATATACCGTAACACGTTATAACCTTATACCATATAACGTTATACTATAAAACGTAATACGTTATAACGTTATACCATATAACATCATACCGTACAACGTTATACTATATAACGTAATACGTTATAACGTTATACCATATAACATATTACGTTATAACGTTATACTATATAGCGTTATACTGTATAACGTAATACGTTATAACGTTTTACCATATAACGTTATACTATATAACGTAATACGTTATAACGTTATACCATATAACGTTATACCATATAACGTATTACGTTATAACGTTATGCCATATAACGTATTACGATATAACGTTATACCATATAACGTTATACTATATAACGTAATACGTTATAACGTTATACCATATAACGTACTAGGTTATAACGTTATACCATATAACGTTATACTATATAACGTAATACGTTATAACGTTATACCAAATAACGTATTACGTTATAACGTTATACCATATAACGCATTAAGTTATAACGTTATACCATATAGCGTTATACTACATAACGTAATACGTTATAACGTTATACCATATAACGAGATACTATATACAGTAAAACCATATAACGTTATACTATATAACGTAATACGTTACAGCGTTATACCATATAACGTATTAGGTTATAACGTTATACCATATAACGTTATACTATATAACGTAATACGCTATAACGTTATAACAAATAACATATTACGTTATAACGTTATACCAAATAACGTATTACGTTATAACGTTATACCATATAACGTATTACGTTATAACGTTATATCATATAACGTTATACCATATAACGTCATACCATATACCGTAACACGTTATAACCTTATACCATATAACGTTATACTATAAAACGTAATACGTTATAACGTTATACCATATAACATCATACCGTACAACGTTATACTATATAACGTAATACGTTATAACGTTATACCATATAACGTATTACGTTATAACGTTATACCATATAGCGTTATACTGTATAACGTAATACGTTATAACGTTTTACCATATAACGTTATACTATATAACGTAATACGTTATAACGTTATACCATATAACGTTATACTATATAACATAATACGTTGTTACGTTATACCATATAACGTTATACCATATAACGTATTACGTTATAACGTTATGCCATATAACGTATTACGATATAACGTTATACCATATAGCGTTGTACTATATAACGTAATACGTTATAACGTTATACCATATAACGTACTAGGTTATAACGTTATACCATATAACGTTATACTATATAACGTAATACGTTATAACGTTACACCAAATAACGTATTACGTTATAACGTTATACCATGTAACGCATTAAGTTATAACGTTATACCATATAGCGTTATACTACATAACGTAATACGTTATAACGTTATACCATATAACGTTATACTAAATAACATAGTACCATATAACGTTATACTATATAACGTAATGCGCTATAACGTAAAACTATATAACGTAATACGTTATAACGTTATACCATATAACGTATTACGTTATAACGTTATACCATATAGCGTTATACTATATAACGTAATACGTTATAACGTTATACCATATAACGTTATACTATATAACGTAATACCATATAACGCTATACTATATAACGTAATACGTTATAACGTTATACCATATAACGTATTAGGTTATAACTTAATACCATATAACGTTATACTATATAACGTCATACCGTATAACGTTATACTATATAACGTATTACGTTATAACGTAATACCATATAACGTTATACTATATAACGTAATACCATATCACGTTATACTATATAACGTAATACCATATAACGTTATACTATATAACGTAATGCGCTATAACGTTATACCATACAACGTATTACGTTATAACGTTATACCATATAACGTTATATTATATAACGTAATACGTTATAACGTTATGCCATATAACGTATTACGTCATAACGGTATACCAAATAACGTTATACTATATAACGTAATACGTCATAACGTCATACCATACAGCGTCATTCCGTATAATGTTATAATATATAACGTATTACGTTATAACGTAATACCATATAACGTATTACGTTATAACGTAATACCATATAACGTTATACTATATAACGTAATGCGTTATAACGTTATACCATATAACGTATTAGGTTATAACGTTATGCCATATAACGTTGTACTATATAACGTAATACGTTCTAACGTTATACCATATAACGTTATACTATATAACGTAATACGTTATAACGTTATGCCATATAACGCATTACGTTATAACGGTATACCAAATAACGTTATACTATATAACGTAACACGTCATAACGTTATACCATATAACGTCATACCGTATAACGTTATACTATATAACGTAATACGTTATAACGTTATACCATATAACGTTATAACGTAATACGTTATAACGTAATACGTTATAACGATATACCATATAACGTATTACGTTATAACGTTATACCATATAACGATATACTATATAACGTAATACGTTATAACGTTATACCATATAACGTTATACTATATAACATAATACGTTGTAACTTTATACCATATAACGTTATACCATATAACGTATTACGTTATGACGTTATACCATATAACGTATTACGATATAACGCTATACCATATAACGTTTTACTATATAACGTAATACGTTATAACGTTATCCCATATAACGTTATACTATATAACGTAATACCATATAACGCTATACTATATAACGTAATACGTTATAACGTTATACCATATAACGTATTAGGTTATAACGTAATACCATATAACGTTATACTATATAACGTAATACGTTATGACGTTATACCATATAACGTATTAGGTTATGACGTTATACCATATAACGTTATACTATATAACGTAATACGTTGTAACGTTATACCAAACAACGTATTACGTTATAACGTCATACCATATAACGAGATACTATATACCGTAATACATTATAACGTTATACCATATAACGTTATACTATATACCGTAATACTTTATAACGTTATACCATATAACGTTATACCATATAACGTAGTACGTTATAACGCTATACCATATAACGTACTATGTTATAACGTGTTACGTTATAAAGGTATACCATACAACGTTATACTATATGACGTAATATGTTATAACGTTATACCATATAACGTATTGCGTTATAACGTTATACCATATAACGTTATACCATGTAACTTATACGTTATAACGTTATACTATATAACTTATACGTTATAACGTTATACTATATAACGTAATACGTTATAACGTTATACCAAATAACGTATTACGTTATAACATTATACCATATAACGTATTACCTTATTACGTTATACCATATAGCGTTATACTATATAACGTAATACGTTATAACGTTATACCATATAACGTATTAGGTTATAACGTAATACCATATAACGTTATACTATATAACGTAATTCGTTATGACGTTATACCATATAAAGTATTAGGTTATGACGTTATACCATATAACGATATACTATATAACGTAATACGTTATAACGTTATACCAAATAACGTATTACGTTATAACGTTATACCATATAACGTATTACGTTATAACGTTATACCATATAGCGTTATACTATATAACGTAATACGTTATAACGTTATACCATATAACGTTATACTATATAACATAATACGTTGTAACTTTATACCATATAACGTTATACCATATAACGTATTACGTTATGACGTTATACCATATAACGTATTACGATATAACGCTATACCATATAACGTTTTACTATATAACGTAATACGTTATAACGTTATCCCATATAACGTTATACTATATAACGTAATACCATATAACGCTATACTATATAACGTAATACGTTATAACGTTATACCATATAACGTATTAGGTTATAACGTAATACCATATAACGTTATACTATATAACGTAATACGTTATGACGTTATACCATATAACGTATTAGGTTATGACGTTATACCATATAACGTTATACTATATAACGTAATACGTTATAACGTTATACCAAACAACGTATTACGTTATAACGTCATACCATATAACGAGATACTATATACCGTAATACATTATAACGTTATACCATATAACGTTATACTATATACCGTAATACTTTATAACGTTATGCCATATAACGTTATACCATATAACGTTAAACTATATAACGTAATACGTTATAATGTTATACTGTATAAAGAGATACTATATACCGTAATACTTTATAACGTTATACCATATAACGTATTACGTTATAACGTTATAACATATAACGTTATACTATATAACGTAATACGTTATAACGTTATACCATATAACGTTATACTATATAACGTAATACCATATAACGCTATACTATATAACGTAATACTATATAACGTAATACCATATAACGCTATACTATATAACGTAATACGTTATAACGTTATACCATATAACGTATTAGGTTATAACGTTATACCACATAACGTTATACTATATAACGTAATACGTTATAACGTTATACCAAACAACGTATTACGTTATAACGTTATACCATATAACGAGATACTATATACCGTAATACATTATAACGTTATACCATATAGCGTTATACCATATAACGTAGTACGTTATAACGTTATACCATATAACGTACTATGTTATAACGTGTTACGTTATAAAGGTATACCATACAACGTTATACTATATGACGTAATATGTTATAACGTTATACCATATAACGTTATACCATATAACGTTAAACTATATAACGTAATACGTTATAACGTTATACTATATAAAGAGATTCTATATACCGTAATACTTTATAGCGTTATACCATATAACGTTATACCATATAACGTAGTACGTTATAACGTTATACCATATAACCTACTATGTAATAACGTGTTACGTTATAACGGTAAACCATTCAACGTTATACTATATAACGTAATACGTTGTAACGTTATACCATATAACGTATTGCGTTATAACGTTATACAATATAACGTTATACCATGTAACTTATACGTTATAACGTTATACCATATAACGTATTACGTTATAACGTTATACCATATAACGTATCCCGTTATAACGTAATACCATATAACGTTATACTATATAACGTAATACGTTATATCGTTATACCATACAACGTATTACGTTAGAACGGTATAACATATAGCGTTATATTATATAACGTAATACGATATAACGTTATTCCATATAACGTATTACGTTATAACGGTATATCAAATAACGATATACTATATAACGTAATACGTTATAACGTTATACCATATAACGTTATACCATATAACGTATTACGTTATAACGTTATACCATATAACGTATTACGATATAACGTTATACCATATAGCGTTATACTATATAACGTAATACGTTATAACGTTATACCATATAACGTTGTACTATATAACGTAATACGTTAGAACGTTATACCATATAACGTATTAGGTTATAACGTAATACCATATAACGTTATACTATATATCGTAATTCGTTATGACGTTATACCATATAATGTATTAGGTTATGACGTTATACCATATAACGATATACTATATAACGTAATACGTTATAACGTTATACCAAATAACGTATTACGTTATAACGTTATACCATATAACGTATTACGTTATAACGTTATACCATATAGCGTTATACTATATAACGTAATACGTTATAACGTTATACCATATAACGTTATACTATATAACGTAATACCATATAACGCTATACTATATAACGTAATACGTTATAACGTTATACCATATAACGTATTAGGTTATAACTTAATACCATATAACGTTATACTATATAACGTCATACCGTATAACGTTATACTATATAACGTATTACGTTATAACGTAATACCATATAACGTTATGCTATATAACGTAATACCATATCACGTTATACTATATAACGTAATACCATATAACGTTATACTATATAACGTAATGCGCTATAACGTTATACCAAACAACGTATTACGTTATAACGTCATACCATATAACGAGATACTATATACCGTAATACATTATAACGTTATACCATATAACGTTATACTATATACCGTAATACTTTATAACGTTATACCATATAACGTTATACCATATAACGTTAAACTATATAACGTAATACGTTATAACGTTATACCAAACAACGTATTACGTTATAACGTCATACCATATAACGAGATACTATATACCGTAATACATTATAACGTTATACCATATAACGTTATACTATATACCGTAATACTTTATAACGTTATACCATATAACGTTATACCATATAACGTTAAACTATATAACGTAATACGTTATAACGTTATACTGTATAAAGAGATACTATATACCGTAATACTTTATAACGTTATACCATATAACGTATTACGTTATAACGTTATAACATATAACGTTATACTATATAACGTAATACGTTATAACGTTATACCATATAACGTTATACTATATAACGTAATACCATATAACGCTATACTATATAACGTAATACGTTATAACGTTATACCATATAACGTATTAGGTTATAACGTTATACCACATAACGTTATACTATATAACGTAATACGTTATAACGTAATACCAAACAACGTATTACGTTATAACGTTATACCATATAACGAGATACTATATACCGTATTACATTATAACGTTATACCATATAGCGTTATACCATATAACGTAGTACGTTATAACGTTATACCATATAACGTACTATGTTATAACGTGTTACGTTATAAAGGTATACCATACAACGTTATACTATATGACGTAATATGTTATAACGTTATACCATATAACGTATTGCGTTATAACGTTATACCATATAACGTTATACCATGTAACTTATACGTTATAACGTTATACTATATAACTTATACGTTATAACGTTATACTATATAACGTAATACGTTATAACGTTATACCAAATAACGTATTACGTTATAACATTATACCATATAACGTATTACCTTATTACGTTATACCATATAGCGTTATACTATATAACGTAATACGTTATAACGTTATACCATATAACGTATTAGGTTATAACGTAATACCATATAACGTTATACTATATAACGTAATTCGTTATGACGTTATACCATATAAAGTATTAGGTTATGACGTTATACCATATAACGATATACTATATAACGTAATACGTTATAACGTTATACCAAATAACGTATTACGTTATAACGTTATACCATATAACGTATTACGTTATAACGTTATACCATATAGCGTTATACTATATAACGTAATACGTTATAACGTTATACCATATAACGTTATACTATATAACATAATACGTTGTAACTTTATACCATATAACGTTATACCATATAACGTATTACGTTATGACGTTATACCATATAACGTATTACGATATAACGCTATACCATATAACGTTTTACTATATAACGTAATACGTTATAACGTTATCCCATATAACGTTATACTATATAACGTAATACCATATAACGCTATACTATATAACGTAATACGTTATAACGTTATACCATATAACGTATTAGGTTATAACGTAATACCATATAACGTTATACTATATAACGTAATACGTTATGACGTTATACCATATAACGTATTAGGTTATGACGTTATACCATATAACGTTATACTATATAACGTAATACGTTATAACGTTATACCAAACAACGTATTACGTTATAACGTCATACCATATAACGAGATACTATATACCGTAATACATTATAACGTTATACCATATAACGTTATACTATATACCGTAATACTTTATAACGTTATACCATATAACGTTATACCATATAACGTTAAACTATATAACGTAATACGTTATAATGTTATACTGTATAAAGAGATACTATATACCGTAATACTTTATAACGTTATACCATATAACGTATTACGTTATAACGTTATAACATATAACGTTATACTATATAACGTAATACGTTATAACGTTATACCATATAACGTTATACTATATAACGTAATACCATATAACGCTATACTATATAACGTAATACGTTATAACGTTATACCATATAACGTATTAGGTTATAACGTTATACCACATAACGTTATACTATATAACGTAATACGTTATAACGTTATACCAAACAACGTATTACGTTATAACGTTATACCATATAACGAGATACTATATACCGTAATACATTATAACGTTATACCATATAGCGTTATACCATATAACGTAGTACGTTATAACGTTATACCATATAACGTACTATGTTATAACGTGTTACGTTATAAAGGTATACCATACAACGTTATACTATATGACGTAATATGTTATAACGTTATACCATATAACGTTATACCATATAACGTTAAACTATATAACGTAATACGTTATAACGTTATACTATATAAAGAGATACTATATACCGTAATACTTTATAGCGTTATACCATATAACGTTATACCATATAACGTAGTACGTTATAACGTTATACCATATAACCTACTATGTAATAACGTGTTACGTTATAACGGTAAACCATTCAACGTTATACTATATAACGTAATACGTTGTAACGTTATACCATATAACGTATTGCGGTATAACGTTATACAATATAACGTTATACCATGTAACTTATACGTTATAACGTTATACCATATAACGTATTACGTTATAACGTTATACCATATAACGTATCCCGTTATAACGTAATACCATATAACGTTATACTATATAACGTAATACGTTATATCGTTATACCATACAACGTATTACGTTAGAACGGTATAACATATAGCGTTATATTATATAACGTAATACGATATAACGTTATTCCATATAACGTATTACGTTATAACGGTATATCAAATAACGATATACTATATAACGTAATACGTTATAACGTTATACCATATAACGTTATACCATATAACGTATTACGTTATAACGTTATACCATACAACGTATTACGTTATAACGTTATACCATATAACGATATACTATATAACGTAATACGTTATAACGTTATACCATATAACGTTATACTATATAACATAATACGTTGTAACTTTATAACATAAAACGTTATACCATATAACGTATTACGTTATGACGTTATACCATATAACGTATTACGATATAACGCTATACCATATAACGTTTTACTATATAACGTAATACGTTATAACGTTATCCCATATAACGTTATACTATATAACGTAATACCATATAACGCTATACTATATAACGTAATACGTTATAACGTTATACCATATAACGTATTAGGTTATAACGTAATACCATATAACGTTATACTATATAACGTAATACGTTATGACGTTATACCATATAACGTTATACTATATAACGTAATACGTTATAACGTTATACCAAACAACGTATTACGTTATAACGTCATACCATATAACGAGATACTATATACCGTAATACATTATAACGTTATACCATATAACGTTATACTATATACCGTAATACTTTATAACGTTATACCATATAACGTTATACCATATAACGTTAAACTATATAACGTAATACGTTATAACGTTATACTGTATAAAGAGATACTATATACCGTAATACTTTATAACGTTATACCATATAACGTATTACGTTATAACGTTATAACATATAACGTTATACTATATAACGTAATACGTTATAACGTTATACCATATAACGTTATACTATATAACGTAATACCATATAACGCTATACTATATAACGTAATACGTTATAACGTTATACCATATAACGTATTAGGTTATAACGTTATACCACATAACGTTATACTATATAACGTAATACGTTATAACGTAATACCAAACAACGTATTACGTTATAACGTTATACCATATAACGAGATACTATATACCGTATTACATTATAACGTTATACCATATAGCGTTATACCATATAACGTAGTACGTTATAACGTTATACCATATAACGTACTATGTTATAACGTGTTACGTTATAAAGGTATACCATACAACGTTATACTATATGACGTAATATGTTATAACGTTATACCATATAACGTATTGCGTTATAACGTTATACCATATAACGTTATACCATGTAACTTATACGTTATAACGTTATACTATATAACTTATACGTTATAACGTTATACTATATAACGTAATACGTTATAACGTTATACCAAATAACGTATTACGTTATAACATTATACCATATAACGTGTTACCTTATTACGTTATACCATATAGCGTTATACTATATAACGTAATACGTTATAACGTTATACCATATAACGTATTAGGTTATAACGTAATACCATATAACGTTATACTATATAACGTAATTCGTTATGACGTTATACCATATAAAGTATTAGGTTATGACGTTATACCATATAACGATATACTATATAACGTAATACGTTATAACGTTATACCAAATAACGTATTACGTTATAACGTTATACCATATAACGTATTACGTTATAACGTTATACCATATAGCGTTATACTATATACCGTAATACTTTATAACGTTATACCATATAACGTTATACCATATAACGTTAAACTATATAACGTAATACGTTATAACGTTATACTGTATAAAGAGATACTATATACCGTAATACTTTATAACGTTATACCATATAACGTATTACGTTATAACGTTATAACATATAACGTTATACTATATAACGTAATACGTTATAACGTTATACCATATAACGTTATACTATATAACGTAATACCATATAACGCTATACTATATAACGTAATACGTTATAACGTTATACCATATAACGTATTAGGTTATAACGTTATACCACATAACGTTATACTATATAACGTAATACGTTATAACGTTATACCAAACAACGTATTACGTTATAACGTTATACCATATAACGAGATACTATATACCGTAATACATTATAACGTTATACCATATAGCGTTATACCATATAACGTAGTACGTTATAACGTTATACCATATAACGTACTATGTTATAACGTGTTACGTTATAAAGGTATACCATACAACGTTATACTATATGACGTAATATGTTATAACGTTATACCATATAACGTTATACCATATAACGTTAAACTATATAACGTAATACGTTATAACGTTATACTATATAAAGAGATACTATATACCGTAATACTTTGTAGCGTTATACCATATAACGTTATACCATATAACGTAGTACGTTATAACGTTATACCATATAACCTACTATGTAATAACGTGTTACGTTATAACGGTAAACCATTCAACGTTATACTATATAACGTAATACGTTGTAACGTTATACCATATAACGTATTGCGGTATAACGTTATACAATATAACGTTATACCATGTAACTTATACGTTATAACGTTATACCATATAACGTATTACGTTATAACGTTATACCATATAACGTATCCCGTTATAACGTAATACCATATAACGTTATACTATATAACGTAATACGTTATATCGTTATACCATACAACGTATTACGTTAGAACGGTATAACATATAGCGTTATATTATATAACGTAATACGATATAACGTTATTCCATATAACGTATTACGTTATAACGGTATATCAAATAACGATATACTATATAACGTAATACGTTATAACGTTATACCATATAACGTTATACCATATAACGTATTACGTTATAACGTTATACCATACAACGTATTACGTTATAACGTTATACCATATAACGATATACTATATAACGTAATACGTTATAACGTTATACCATATAACGTTATACTATATAACATAATACGTTGTAACTTTATAACATAAAACGTTATACCATATAACGTATTACGTTATGACGTTATACCATATAACGTATTACGATATAACGCTATACCATATAACGTTTTACTATATAACGTAATACGTTATAACGTTATCCCATATAACGTTATACTATATAACGTAATACCATATAACGCTATACTATATAACGTAATACGTTATAACGTTATACCATATAACGTATTAGGTTATAACGTAATACCATATAACGTTATACTATATAACGTAATACGTTATGACGTTATACCATATAACGTTATACTATATAACGTAATACGTTATAACGTTATACCAAACAACGTATTACGTTATAACGTCATACCATATAACGAGATACTATATACCGTAATACATTATAACGTTATACCATATAACGTTATACTATATACCGTAATACTTTATAACGTTATACCATATAACGTTATACCATATAACGTTAAACTATATAACGTAATACGTTATAACGTTATACTGTATAAAGAGATACTATATACCGTAATACTTTATAACGTTATACCATATAACGTATTACGTTATAACGTTATAACATATAACGTTATACTATATAACGTAATACGTTATAACGTTATACCATATAACGTTATACTATATAACGTAATACCATATAACGCTATACTATATAACGTAATACGTTATAACGTTATACCATATAACGTATTAGGTTATAACGTTATACCACATAACGTTATACTATATAACGTAATACGTTATAACGTAATACCAAACAACGTATTACGTTATAACGTTATACCATATAACGAGATACTATATACCGTATTACATTATAACGTTATACCATATAGCGTTATACCATATAACGTAGTACGTTATAACGTTATACCATATAACGTACTATGTTATAACGTGTTACGTTATAAAGGTATACCATACAACGTTATACTATATGACGTAATATGTTATAACGTTATACCATATAACGTATTGCGTTATAACGTTATACCATATAACGTTATACCATGTAACTTATACGTTATAACGTTATACTATATAACTTATACGTTATAACGTTATACTATATAACGTAATACGTTATAACGTTATACCAAATAACGTATTACGTTATAACATTATACCATATAACGTGTTACCTTATTACGTTATACCATATAGCGTTATACTATATAACGTAATACGTTATAACGTTATACCATATAACGTATTAGGTTATAACGTAATACCATATAACGTTATACTATATAACGTAATTCGTTATGACGTTATACCATATAAAGTATTAGGTTATGACGTTATACCATATAACGATATACTATATAACGTAATACGTTATAACGTTATACCAAATAACGTATTACGTTATAACGTTATACCATATAACGTATTACGTTATAACGTTATACCATATAGCGTTATACTATATAACGTAATACGTTATAACGTTATACCATATAATGTTATACTATATAACATAATACGTTGTAACTTTATACCATATAACGTTATACCATATAACGTATTACGTTATGACGTTATACCATATAACGTATTACGATATAACGCTATACCATATAACGTTTTACTATATAACGTAATACGTTATAACGTTATCCCATATAACGTTATACTATATAACGTAATACCATATAACGCTATACTATATAACGTAATACGTTATAACGTTATACCATATAACGTATTAGGATATAACGTAATACCATATAACGTTATACTATATAACGTAATACGTTATGACGTTATACCATATAACGTATTAGGTTATGACGTTATACCATATAACGTTATACTATATAACGTAATACGTTATAACGTTATACCAAACAACGTATTACGTTATAACGTTATACCATATAACGAGATACTATATACCGTAATACATTATAACGTTATACCATATAGCGTTATACCATATAACGTAGTACGTTATAACGTCATACCATATAACGAGATACTATATACCGTAATACATTATAACGTTATACCATATAACGTTATACTATATACCGTAATACTTTATAACGTTATACCATATAACGTTATACCATATAACGTTAAACTATATAACGTAATACGTTATAATGTTATACTGTATAAAGAGATACTATATACCGTAATACTTTATAACGTTATACCATATAACGTATTACGTTATAACGTTATAACATATAACGTTATACTATATAACGTAATACGTTATAACGTTATACCATATAACGTTATACTATATAACGTAATACCATATAACGCTATACTATATAACGTAATACGTTATAACGTTATACCATATAACGTATTAGGTTATAACGTTATACCACATTACGTTATACTATATAACGTAATACGTTATAACGTTATACCAAACAACGTATTACGTTATAACGTTATACCATATAACGAGATACTATATACCGTAATACATTATAACGTTATACCATATAGCGTTATACCATATAACGTAGTACGTTATAACGTTATACCATATAACGTACTATGTTATAACGTGTTACGTTATAAAGGTATACCATACAACGTTATACTATATGACGTAATATGTTATAACGTTATACCATATAACGTTATACCATATAACGTTAAACTATATAACGTAATACGTTATAACGTTATACTATATAAAGAGATACTATATACCGTAATACTTTATAGCGTTATACCATATAACGTTATACCATATAACATAGTTCGTTATAACGTTATACCATATAACCTACTATGTAATAACGTGTTACGTTATAACGGTAAACCATTCAACGTTATACTATATAACGTAATACGTTGTAACGTTATACCATATAACGTATTGCGTTATAACGTTATACCATATAGCGTTATACTATATACCGTAATACTTTATAACGTTATACCATATAACGTTATACCATATAACGTTAAACTATATAACGTAATACGTTATAACGTTATACTGTATAAAGAGATACTATATACCGTAATACTTTATAACGTTATACCATATAACGTATTACGTTATAACGTTATAACATATAACGTTATACTATATAACGTAATACGTTATAACGTTATACCATATAACGTTATACTATATAACGTAATACCATATAACGCTATACTATATAACGTAATACGTTATAACGTTATACCATATAACGTATTAGGTTATAACGTTATACCACATAACGTTATACTATATAACGTAATACGTTATAACGTTATACCAAACAACGTATTACGTTATAACGTTATACCATATAACGAGATACTATATACCGTAATACATTATAACGTTATACCATATAGCGTTATACCATATAACGTAGTACGTTATAACGTTATACCATATAACGTACTATGTTATAACGTGTTACGTTATAAAGGTATACCATACAACGTTATACTATATGACGTAATATGTTATAACGTTATACCATATAACGTTATACCATATAACGTTAAACTATATAACGTAATACGTTATAACGTTATACTATATAAAGAGATACTATATACCGTAATACTTTATAGCGTTATACCATATAACGTTATACCATATAACGTAGTACGTTATAACGTTATACCATATAACCTACTATGTAATAACGTGTTACGTTATAACGGTAAACCATTCAACGTTATACTATATAACGTAATACGTTGTAACGTTATACCATATAACGTATTGCGGTATAACGTTATACAATATAACGTTATACCATGTAACTTATACGTTATAACGTTATACCATATAACGTATTACGTTATAACGTTATACCATATAACGTATCCCGTTATAACGTAATACCATATAACGTTATACTATATAACGTAATACGTTATATCGTTATACCATACAACGTATTACGTTAGAACGGTATAACATATAGCGTTATATTATATAACGTAATACGATATAACGTTATTCCATATAACGTATTACGTTATAACGGTATATCAAATAACGATATACTATATAACGTAATACGTTATAACGTTATACCATATAACGTTATACCATATAACGTATTACGTTATAACGTTATACCATACAACGTATTACGTTATAACGTTATACCATATAACGATATACTATATAACGTAATACGTTATAACGTTATACCATATAACGTTATACTATATAACATAATACGTTGTAACTTTATAACATAAAACGTTATACCATATAACGTATTACGTTATGACGTTATACCATATAACGTATTACGATATAACGCTATACCATATAACGTTTTACTATATAACGTAATACGTTATAACGTTATCCCATATAACGTTATACTATATAACGTAATACCATATAACGCTATACTATATAACGTAATACGTTATAACGTTATACCATATAACGTATTAGGTTATAACGTAATACCATATAACGTTATACTATATAACGTAATACGTTATGACGTTATACCATATAACGTTATACTATATAACGTAATACGTTATAACGTTATACCAAACAACGTATTACGTTATAACGTCATACCATATAACGAGATACTATATACCGTAATACATTATAACGTTATACCATATAACGTTATACTATATACCGTAATACTTTATAACGTTATACCATATAACGTTATACCATATAACGTTAAACTATATAACGTAATACGTTATAACGTTATACTGTATAAAGAGATACTATATACCGTAATACTTTATAACGTTATACCATATAACGTATTACGTTATAACGTTATAACATATAACGTTATACTATATAACGTAATACGTTATAACGTTATACCATATAACGTTATACTATATAACGTAATACCATATAACGCTATACTATATAACGTAATACGTTATAACGTTATACCATATAACGTATTAGGTTATAACGTTATACCACATAACGTTATACTATATAACGTAATACGTTATAACGTAATACCAAACAACGTATTACGTTATAACGTTATACCATATAACGAGATACTATATACCGTATTACATTATAACGTTATACCATATAGCGTTATACCATATAACGTAGTACGTTATAACGTTATACCATATAACGTACTATGTTATAACGTGTTACGTTATAAAGGTATACCATACAACGTTATACTATATGACGTAATATGTTATAACGTTATACCATATAACGTATTGCGTTATAACGTTATACCATATAACGTTATACCATGTAACTTATACGTTATAACGTTATACTATATAACTTATACGTTATAACGTTATACTATATAACGTAATACGTTATAACGTTATACCAAATAACGTATTACGTTATAACATTATACCATATAACGTGTTACCTTATTACGTTATACCATATAGCGTTATACTATATAACGTAATACGTTATAACGTTATACCATATAACGTATTAGGTTATAACGTAATACCATATAACGTTATACTATATAACGTAATTCGTTATGACGTTATACCATATAAAGTATTAGGTTATGACGTTATACCATATAACGATATACTATATAACGTAATACGTTATAACGTTATACCAAATAACGTATTACGTTATAACGTTATACCATATAACGTATTACGTTATAACGTTATACCATATAGCGTTATACTATATAACGTAATACGTTATAACGTTATACCATATAATGTTATACTATATAACATAATACGTTGTAACTTTATACCATATAACGTTATACCATATAACGTATTACGTTATGACGTTATACCATATAACGTATTACGATATAACGCTATACCATATAACGTTTTACTATATAACGTAATACGTTATAACGTTATCCCATATAACGTTATACTATATAACGTAATACCATATAACGCTATACTATATAACGTAATACGTTATAACGTTATACCATATAACGTATTAGGATATAACGTAATACCATATAACGTTATACTATATAACGTAATACGTTATGACGTTATACCATATAACGTATTAGGTTATGACGTTATACCATATAACGTTATACTATATAACGTAATACGTTATAACGTTATACCAAACAACGTATTACGTTATAACGTTATACCATATAACGAGATACTATATACCGTAATACATTATAACGTTATACCATATAGCGTTATACCATATAACGTAGTACGTTATAACGTCATACCATATAACGAGATACTATATACCGTAATACATTATAACGTTATACCATATAACGTTATACTATATACCGTAATACTTTATAACGTTATACCATATAACGTTATACCATATAACGTTAAACTATATAACGTAATACGTTATAATGTTATACTGTATAAAGAGATACTATATACCGTAATACTTTATAACGTTATACCATATAACGTATTACGTTATAACGTTATAACATATAACGTTATACTATATAACGTAATACGTTATAACGTTATACCATATAACGTTATACTATATAACGTAATACCATATAACGCTATACTATATAACGTAATACGTTATAACGTTATACCATATAACGTATTAGGTTATAACGTTATACCACATTACGTTATACTATATAACGTAATACGTTATAACGTTATACCAAACAACGTATTACGTTATAACGTTATACCATATAACGAGATACTATATACCGTAATACATTATAACGTTATACCATATAGCGTTATACCATATAACGTAGTACGTTATAACGTTATACCATATAACGTACTATGTTATAACGTGTTACGTTATAAAGGTATACCATACAACGTTATACTATATGACGTAATATGTTATAACGTTATACCATATAACGTTATACCATATAACGTTAAACTATATAACGTAATACGTTATAACGTTATACTATATAAAGAGATACTATATACCGTAATACTTTATAGCGTTATACCATATAACGTTATACCATATAACATAGTACGTTATAACGTTATACCATATAACCTACTATGTAATAACGTGTTACGTTATAACGGTAAACCATTCAACGTTATACTATATAACGTAATACGTTGTAACGTTATACCATATAACGTATTGCGTTATAACGTTATACAATATAACGTTATACCATGTAACTTATACGTTATAACGTTATACCATATAACGTATTACGTTATAACGTTATACCATATAACGTATCCCGTTATAACGTAATACCATATAACGTTATACTATATAACGTAATACGTTATGACGTTATACCATATAACGTATTAGGTTATGACGTTATACCATATAACGTTATACTATATAACGTAATACGTTATAACGTTATACCAAACAACGTATTACGTTATAACGTTATACCATATAACGAGATACTATATACCGTAATACATTATAACGTTATACCATATAGCGTTATACCATATAACGTAGTACGTTATAACGTCATACCATATAACGAGATACTATATACCGTAATACATTATAACGTTATACCATATAACGTTATACTATATACCGTAATACTTTATAACGTTATACCATATAACGTTATACCATATAACGTTAAACTATATAACGTAATACGTTATAATGTTATACTGTATAAAGAGATACTATATACCGTAATACTTTATAACGTTATACCATATAACGTATTACGTTATAACGTTATAACATATAACGTTATACTATATAACGTAATACGTTATAACGTTATACCATATAACGTTATACTATATAACGTAATACCATATAACGCTATACTATATAACGTAATACGTTATAACGTTATACCATATAACGTATTAGGTTATAACGTTATACCACATTACGTTATACTATATAACGTAATACGTTATAACGTTATACCAAACAACGTATTACGTTATAACGTTATACCATATAACGAGATACTATATACCGTAATACATTATAACGTTATACCATATAGCGTTATACCATATAACGTAGTACGTTATAACGTTATACCATATAACGTACTATGTTATAACGTGTTACGTTATAAAGGTATACCATACAACGTTATACTATATGACGTAATATGTTATAACGTTATACCATATAACGTTATACCATATAACGTTAAACTATATAACGTAATACGTTATAACGTTATACTATATAAAGAGATACTATATACCGTAATACTTTATAGCGTTATACCATATAACGTTATACCATATAACATAGTACGTTATAACGTTATACCATATAACCTACTATGTAATAACGTGTTACGTTATAACGGTAAACCATTCAACGTTATACTATATAACGTAATACGTTGTAACGTTATACCATATAACGTATTGCGTTATAACGTTATACAATATAACGTTATACCATGTAACTTATACGTTATAACGTTATACCATATAACGTATTACGTTATAACGTTATACCATATAACGTATCCCGTTATAACGTAATACCATATAACGTTATACTATATAACGTAATACGTTATATCGTTATACCATACAACGTATTACGTTAGAACGGTATAACATATAGCGTTATATTATATAACGTAATACGATATAACGTTATTCCATATAACGTATTACGTTATAACGGTATATCAAATAACGATATACTATATAACGTAATACGTTATAACGTTATACCATATAACGTTATACCATATAACGTATTACGTTATAACGTTATAACATATAACGTTATACTATATAACGTAATACGTTATAACGTTATACCATATAACGTTATACCATATAACGTATTACGTTATAACGATATACCATATAACGTATTACGATATAACGTTATACCATATAGCGTTATACTATATAACGTAATACGTTATAACGTTATACCATATAACGTTATACTATATAACATAATACGTTGTAACGTTATACCATATAACGTTATACCCTATAACGTATTGCGAAATAACGTAATACCATATAACGCTACACTATATAACGTAATACGTTATAACGTTATACCATATAACGTATTAGGCTATAACGTAATACCATATAACGTTATACTATATAACGTAATACGTTATGACGTTATACCACATAACGTATTAGGTTATGACGTTATACCATATAACGTTATACTATATAACGTAATACGTTATAACGTTATACCATATAATGTATTACGTTATAACGTTATACCATATAACGTTATACTATATAACATAATACGTTGTAACGTTATACCAAATAACGTATTACGTTATAACGTTATACCATATAACGTTATACCATGTAACTTATACGTTATAACGTTATACTATATAACTTATACGTTATAACGTTATACTATATAACGTAATACGTTATAACGTTATACCAAATAACGTATTACGTTATAACATTATACCATATAACGTATTACCTTATTACGTTATACCATATAGCGTTATACTATATAACGTAATACGTTATAACGTTATACCATATAACGTATTAGGTTATAACGTAATACCATATAACGTTATACTATATAACGTAATTCGTTATGACGTTATACCATATAAAGTATTAGGTTATAACATTATACCATATAACGTATTACCTTATTACGTTATACCATATAGCGTTATACTATATAACGTAATACGTTATAACGTTATACCATATAACGTATTAGGTTATAACGTAATACGTTATAACGTTATACCATATAACGTTGTACTATATAACGTAATACGTTAGAACGTTATACCATATAACGTATTAGGTTATAACGTTATACCATATAGCGTTATACTATATAACGTAATACGTTATAACTTTATACCATATAACGTTATACTATATAACATAATACGTTATGACGTTATACCACATAACGTATTAGGTTATGACGTTATACCATATAACGTTATACTATATAACGTAATACGTTATAACGTTATACCATATAATGTATTACGTTATAACGTTATACCATATAACGTTATACTATATAACATAATACGTTGTAACGTTATACCATATAACGTTATACCATATAACGTTATACCATATAACGTATTACGTTATAACGTTATACCATATAACGTATTACGATATAACGTTATACCATATAGCGTTATACTATATAACGTAATACGTTATAACGTTATACCATATAACGTTGTACTATATAACGTAATACGTTAGAACGTTATACCATATAACGTATTAGGTTATAACGTTATACCATATAGCGTTATACTATATAACGTAATACGTTATAACTTTATACCATATAACGTTATACTATATAACATAATACGTTGTAACGTTATACCATATAACGTTATACCATATAATGTATTACGTTATAACGTTATACCATATAACGTTATACTATATAACATAATACGTTGTAACGTTATACCATATAACGTATTACGTTATAACGTTATACCATATAACGTATTACGATATAACGTTATACCATATAGCGTTATACTATATAACGTAATACGTTATAACGTTATACCATATAACGTTATACCATATAGCGTTATACTATATAACGTAATACGTTATAACGTTATACCATATAACGTTATACTATATAACATAATACGTTGTAACGTTATACCATATAACGTTATACCCTATAACGTATTGCGAAATAACGTAATACCATATAACGCTACACTATATAACGTAACACGTTATAACGTTATACCATATAACGTATTAGGCTATAACGTAATACCATATAACGTTATACTATATAACGTAATACGTTATGACGTTATACCACATAACGTATTAGGTTATGACGTTAAACCATATAACGTTATACTATATAACGTAATACGTTATAACGTTATACCATATAATGTATTACGTTATAACGTTATACCATATAACGTTATACTATATAACATAATACGTTGTAACGTTATACCATATAACGTTATACCATATAACGTTATACCATATAACGTATTACGTTATAACGTTATACCATATAACGTATTACGATATAACGTTATACCATATAGCGTTATACTATATAACGTAATACGTTATAACGTTATACCATATAACGTTGTACTATATAACGTAATACGTTAGAACGTTATACCATATAACGTATTAGGTTATAACGTTATACCATATAGCGTTATACTATATAACGTAATACGTTATAACTTTATACCATATAACGTTATACTATATAACATAATACGTTGTAACGTTATACCATATAACGTATTACGTTATAACGTTATACCATATAACGTATTACGATATAACGTTATACCATATAGCGTTATACTATATAACGTAGTACGTTATAACGTTATACCATATAACGTTATACTATATAACATAATACGTTGTAACGTTGTACCATATAACGTTATACCCTATAACGTATTACGAAATAACGTAATACCATATAACGCTACACTATATATCGTAATACGTTATAACGTTATACCATATAACGTATTAGGCTATAACGTAATACCGTATAACGTTATACTATATAACGTAATACGTTATGACGTTATACCACATAACGTATTAGGTTATGACGTTATACCATATAACGATATACTATATAACGTAATACGTTATAACGTTATACCATATAATGTATTTCGTTATAACGTTATACCATACAGCGTTATACTATATAACGTAATACGTTATAACCTTATACCATATAACGTTATACTATATAACATAATACGTTGTAACGTTATACCATATAACTTTATACCATATAACGTATTAGGTTATGACGTTACACCATATAACGTTATACCAAATAACGTATTACGTTATAACGTTATACCATATAACGTTATACCATATAACGTTATACCATATAACGTATTACGTTATAACGTTATACCATATAACGTATTACGATATAACGTTATACCATATAGCGTTATACTATATAACGTAATACGTTATAACGTTATACCATATAACGTTGTACTATATAACGTAATTCGTTAGAACGTTATACCATATAACGTATTAGGTTATAACGTTATACCATATAGCGTTATACTATATAACGTAATACGTTATAACTTTATACCATATAACGTTATACTATATAACATAATACGTTGTAACGTCATACCATATAACGTATTACGTTATAACGTTATACCATATAACGTATTACGATATAACGTTATACCATATAGCGTTATACTATATAACGTAATACGTTATAACGTTATACCATATAACGTTATACTATATAACATAATACGTTGTAACGTTGTACCATATAACGTTATACCCTATAACGTATTACGAAATAACGTAATACCATATAACGCTACACTATATAACGTAATACGTTATAACGTTATACCATATAACGTATTAGGCTATAACGTAATACCATATAACGTTATACTATATAACGTAATACGTTATGACGTTATACCACATAACGGATTAGGTTATGACGTTATACCATATAACGTTATACTATATAACGTAATACGTTATAACGTTATACCATATAATGTATTTCGTTATAACGTTATACCATACAGCGTTATACTATATAACGTAATACGTTATAACCTTATAACATATAACGTTATACTATTTAACATAATACGTTGTAACGTTATACCATATAACTTTATACCATATAACGTATTAGGTTATGACGTTACACCATATAACGTTATACCAAATAACGTATTACGTTATAACGTTATACCATATAGCGTTATACTACATATCGTAATACGTTATAACGTTATACCATATAACGTTATACTATATACCGTAATACTTTATACCGTTATACCATATAAAGTTATAGCATATAACGTTAAACTATATAACGTAATACGTTATAACGTTATACCAAATAACGTATTACGTTATAACGATATACGATATAACGTATTACGTTATAACGTTATACCATATAGCGTTATACTATATAACGTAATACGTTATAACGTTATACCATATAACGTATTAGGTTATAACGTTATACCATATAACGTATTAGGTTATAACGTTATACCATATAACGTATTAGGTTATAACGTTATACCATATAACGTATTAGGTTATAACGTTATACCATATAACGTATTACGTTATAACGTTATACCATATAGCGTTATACTATATAACGTAATACGGTATAACGTTATACCATATAACGTTATACTATATAACGTAATACGTTATAACGTTATACCATATAACGTTATACTATATAACATAATACGTTGTAACGTTGTACCATATAACGTAATACCATATAACGCTACACTATATAACGTAATACGTTATAACGTTATACCATATAACGTATTAGGCTATAACGTAATACCGTATAACGTTATACTATATAACGTAATACGTTATGACGTTATACCACATAACGTATTAGGTTATGACGTTATACCATATAACGATATACTATATAACGTAATACGTTATAACGTTATACCATATAATGTATTTCGTTATAACGTTATACCATACAGCGTTATACTATATAACGTAATACGTTATAACCTTATACCATATAACGTTATACTATATAACATAATACGTTGTAACGTTATACCATATAACTTTATACCATATAACGTATTAGGTTATGACGTTACACCATATAACGTTATACCAAATAACGTATTACGTTATAACGTTATACCATATAACGTTATACCATATAACGTATTACGTTATAACGTTATACCATATAACGTATTACGATATAACGTTATACCATATAGCGTTATACTATATAACGTAATACGTTATAACGTTATACCATATAACGTTGTACTATATAACGTAATACGTTAGAACGTTATACCATATAACGTATTAGGTTATAACGTTATACCATATAGCGTTATACTATATAACGTAATACGTTATAACTTTATACCATATAACGTTATACTATATAACATAATACGTTGTAACGTTATACCATATAACGTATTACGTTATAACGTTATACCATATAACGTATTACGATATAACGTTATACCATATAGCGTTATACTATATAACGTAATACGTTATAACGTTATACCATATAACGTTATACTATATAACATAATACGTTGTAACGTTGTACCATATAACGTTATACCCTATAACGTATTACGAAATAACGTAATACCATATAACGCTACACTATATAACGTAATACGTTATAACGTTATACCATATAACGTATTAGGCTATAACGTAATACCATATAACGTTATACTATATAACGTAATACGTTATGACGTTATACCACATAACGTATTAGGTTATGACGTTATACCATATAACGTTATACTATATAACGTAATACGTTATAACGTTATACCATATAATGTATTTCGTTATAACGTTATACCATACAGCGTTATACTATATAACGTAATACGTTATAACCTTATACCATATAACGTTATACTATTTAACATAATACGTTGTAACGTTATACCATATAACTTTATACCATATAACGTATTAGGTTATGACGTTACACCATATAACGTTATACCAAATAACGTATTACGTTATAACGTTATACCATATAGCGTTATACTACATATCGTAATACGTTATAACGTTATACCATATAACGTTATACTATATACCGTAATACTTTATACCGTTATACCATATAAAGTTATAGCATATAACGTTAAACTATATAACGTAATACGTTATAACGTTATACCAAATAACGTATTACGTTATAACGATATACGATATAACGTATTACGTTATAACGTTATACCATATAGCGTTATACTATATAACGTAATACGTTATAACGTTATACCATATAACGTATTAGGTTATAACGTTATACCATATAACGTATTAGGTTATAACGTTATACCATATAACGTATTACGTTATAACGTTATACCATATAGCGTTATACTATATAACGTAATACGGTATAACGTTATACCATATAACGTTATACTATATAACGTAATACGTTATAACGTTATACCATATAACGTTATACTATATAACATAATACGTTGTAACGTTGTACCATATAACGTTATACCATATAACGTTATACCATATAACGTATTACGTTATAACGTTATACCATATAACATATTACGATATAACGTTATACCATATAGCGTTATACTATATAACGTAATACGTTATAACGTTATACCATATAACGTTGTACTATATAACGTAATACGTTAGAACGTTATACCATATAACGTATTAGGTTATAACGTTATACCATATAACGTTATACTATATAACGTAATACGTTATAACTTTATACCATATAACGTATTACGTTATAACGTTATACCATATAGCGTTATACTACATAACGTAATACGTTATAACGTTATACCATATAACGTTATACTATATACCGTAATACTTTATACCGTTATACCATATAACGTTTTAGCATATAACGTTAAACTATATAACGTAATACGTTATAACGTTATACCAAATGACGTATTACGTTATAACGAGATACTATATACCGTAATACATTATAACGATATACCATATAGCGTTATACCATATAACGTAGTACGTTATAACGTTATACCATATAACGTACTATGTTATAACGTGTTACGTTATAACGGTATACCATACAACGTTATACTATATGACGTAATATGTTATAACGTTATACCATATAACGTATTGCGTTATAACGTTATACCATATAACGTTATACCATGTAACTTATACGTTATAACGTTATACTATATAACTTATACGTTATAACGTTATACTATATAACGTAATACGTTATAACGTTATACCAAATAACGTATTACGTTATAACATTATACCATATAACGTATTACCTTATTACGTTATACCATATAGCGTTATACTATATAACGTAATACGTTATAACGTTATACCATATAACGTTATACTATATACCGTAATACTTTATAACGTTATACCATATAACGTTATACCATATAACGTTAAACTATATAACGTAATACGTTATAACGTTATACTATATAAAGAGATACTATATACCGTAATACTTTATAGCGTTATACCATATAACGTTATACCATATAACGTAGTACGTTATAACGTTATACCATATAACCTACTATGTAATAACGTGTTACGTTATAACGGTAAACCATTCAACGTTATACTATATAACGTAATACGTTGTAACGTTATACCATATAACGTATTGCGTTATAACGTTATACAATATAACGTTATACCATGTAACTTATACGTTATAACGTTATACCATATAACGTATTACGTTATAACGTTATACCATATAACGTATCCCGTTATAACGTAATACCATATAACGTTATACTATATAACGTAATACGTTATATCGTTATACCATACAACGTATTACGTTAGAACGGTATAACATATAGCGTTATATTATATAACGTAATACGATATAACGTTATTCCATATAACGTATTACGTTATAACGGTATATCAAATAACGTTATACTATATAACGTAATACGTCATAACGTCATACCATATAACGTCATACCGTATGACGTTATACTATATAACGTATTAGGTTATGACGTTATACGATATAACGTATTACGTTATACCATATACCGTAATGCTTTATAACGTTATACCATATAACGTATTAGGTTATAACGTTATACCATATAACGTTATACTATATAACGTAATACGTTATGACGTTATACCATATAACGTTATACTATATAACGTAATACGTTATAACGTTATGCCATATAACGCATTACGTTATAACGGTATACCAAATAACGTTATACTATATAACGTAACACGTCATAACGTTATACCATATAACGTCATACCGTATAACGTTATACTATATAACGTTATACGTTAGAACGTTATACCATATAACGTATTAGGTTATAACGTTATACCATATAACGTTATACTATATAACGTAATACGTCATAACGTTATACCATATAGAGTATTACGTTATAACGTTATACCATATAGCGTTATACTATATAACGTAATACGTTATAACGTTATACCATATAACGTTATACCATATAACGTATTACGTTATAACGTTATAACATATAACGTTATACTATATAACGTAATACGTTATAACGTTATACCATATAACGTTATACTATATAACGTAATACCATATAACGATATACTATATAACGTAATTCGTTATGACGTTATATCATATAACGTATTAGGTTATGACGTTACTCCATATAACGTTATAATATATAACGTAATACGATATAACGTTATACCAAATAACGTATTGCGTTATAACGTTATACCATATAACGTATTACGTTATAACGTTATACCATATAGCGTTATACTATATAACGTAATACGTTATAACGTTATACCATATAACGTTATACCATATAACGTATTACGTTATAACGATATACCATATAACGTATTACGATATAACGTTATACCATATAGCGTTATACTATATAACGTAATACGTTATAACGTTATACCATATAACGTTATACTATATAACATAATACGTTGTAACGTTATACCATATAACGTTATACCCTATAACGTATTGCGAAATAACGTAATACCATATAACGCTACACTATATAACGTAATACGTTATAACGTTATACCATATAACGTATTAGGCTATAACGTAATACCATATAACGTTATACTATATAACGTAATACGTTATGACGTTATACCACATAACGTATTAGGTTATGACGTTATACCATATAACGTTATACTATATAACGTAATACGTTATAACGTTATACCATATAATGTATTACGTTATAACGTTATACCATATAACGTTATACTATATAACATAATACGTTGTAACGTTATACCATATAACGTTATACCATATAACGTTATACCATATAACGTATTACGTTATAACGTTATACCATATAACGTATTACGATATAACGTTATACCATATAGCGTTATACTATATAACGTAATACGTTATAACGTTATACCATATAACGTTGTACTATATAACGTAATACGTTAGAACGTTATACCATATAACGTATTAGGTTATAACGTTATACCATATAGCGTTATACTATATAACGTAATACGTTATAACGTTATACCATATAACGTTATACTATATAACGTAATACTTTATAACGTTATACCATATAACGTTATACCATATAACGTATTGCGTTATAACGTTATACCATATAACGTTATACCATGTAACTTATACGTTATAACGTTATACTATATAACTTATACGTTATAACGTTATACTATATAACGTAATACGTTATAACGTTATACCAAATAACGTATTACGTTATAACATTATACCATATAACGTATTACCTTATTACGTTATACCATATAGCGTTATACTATATAACGTAATACGTTATAACGTTATACCATATAACGTTATACTATATACCGTAATACTTTATAACGTTATACCATATAACGTTATACCATATAACGTTAAACTATATAACGTAATACGTTATAACGTTATACTATATAAAGAGATACTATATACCGTAATACTTTATAGCGTTATACCATATAACGTTATACCATATAACGTAGTACGTTATAACGTTATACCATATAACCTACTATGTAATAACGTGTTACGTTATAACGGTAAACCATTCAACGTTATACTATATAACCTAATACGTTGTAACGTTATACCATATAACGTATTGCGTTATAACGTTATACAATATAACGTTATACCATGTAACTTATACGTTATAACGTTATACCATATAACGTATTACGTTATAACGTTATACCATATAACGTATCCCGTTATAACGTAATACCATATAACGTTATACTATATAACGTAATACGTATCCCGTTATAACGTAATACCATATAACGTTATACTATATAACGTAATACGTTATATCGTTATACCATACAACGTATTACGTTAGAACGGTATAACATATAGCGTTATATTATATAACGTAATACGATATAACGTTATTCCATATAACGTATTACGTTATAACGGTATATCAAATAACGTTATACTATATAACGTAATACGTCATAACGTCATACCATATAACGTCATACCGTATGACGTTATACTATATAACGTATTAGGTTATGACGTTATACCATATAACGTATTACGTTATACCATATACCGTAATGCTTTATAACGTTATACCATATAACGTATTAGGTTATAACGTTATACCATATAACGTTATACTATATAACGTAATACGTTATGACGTTATACCATATAACGTTATACTATATAACGTAATACGTTATAACGTTATGCCATATAACGCATTACGTTATAACGGTATACCAAATAACGTTATACTATATAGCGTAACACGTCATAACGTTATACCATATAACGTCATACCGTATAACGTTATACTATATAACGTTATACGTTAGAACGTTATACCATATAACGTATTAGGTTATAACGTTATACCATATAACGTTATACTATATAACGTAATACGTCATAACGTTATACCATATAGAGTATTACGTTATAACGTTATACCATATAGCGTTATACTATATAACGTAATACGTTATAACGTTATACCATATAACGTTATACCATATAACGTATTACGTTATAACGTTATAACATATAACGTTATACTATATAACGTAATACGTTATAACGTTATACCATATAACGTTATACTATATAACGTAATACCATATAACGATATACTATATAACGTAATTCGTTATGACGTTATATCATATAACGTATTAGGTTATGACGTTACTCCATATAACGTTATAATATATAACGTAATACGATATAACGTTATACCAAATAACGTATTGCGTTATAACGTTATACCATATAACGTATTACGTTATAACGTTATACCATATAGCGTTATACTATATAACGTAATACGTTATAACGTTATACCATATAACGTTATACCATATAACGTATTACGTTATAACGATATACCATATAACGTATTACGATATAACGTTATACCATATAGCGTTATACTATATAACGTAATACGTTATAACGTTATACCATATAACGTTATACTATATAACATAATACGTTGTAACGTTATACCATATAACGTTATACCCTATAACGTATTGCGAAATAACGTAATACCATATAACGCTACACTATATAACGTAATACGTTATAACGTTATACCATATAACGTATTAGGCTATAACGTAATACCATATAACGTTATACTATATAACGTAATACGTTATGACGTTATACCACATAACGTATTAGGTTATGACGTTATACCATATAACGTTATACTATATAACGTAATACGTTATAACGTTATACCATATAATGTATTACGTTATAACGTTATACCATATAACGTTATACTATATAACATAATACGTTGTAACGTTATACCATATAACGTTATACCATATAACGTTATACCATATAACGTATTACTTTATAACGTTATACCATATAACGTATTACGATATAACGTTATACCATATAGCGTTATACTATATAACGTAATACGTTATAACGTTATACCATATAACGTTGTACTATATAACGTAATACGTTAGAACGTTATACCATATAACGTATTAGGTTATAACGTTATACCATATAGCGTTATACTATATAACGTAATACGTTATAACGTTATACCATATAACGTTATACTATATAACGTAATACTTTATAACGTTATACCATATAACGTTATACCATATAACGTATTGCGTTATAACGTTATACCATATAACGTTATACCATGTAACTTATACGTTATAACGTTATACTATATAACTTATACGTTATAACGTTATACTATATAACGTAATACGTTATAACGTTATACCAAATAACGTATTACGTTATAACATTATACCATATAACGTATTACCTTATTACGTTATACCACATAGCGTTATACTATATAACGTAATACGTTATAACGTTATACCATATAACGTTATACTATATACCGTAATACTTTATAACGTTATACCATATAACGTTATACCATATAACGTTAAACTATATAACGTAATACGTTATAACGTTATACTATATAAAGAGATACTATATACCGTAATACTTTATAGCGTTATACCATATAACGTTATACCATATAACGTAGTACGTTATAACGTTATACCATATAACCTACTATGTAATAACGTGTTACGTTATAACGGTAAACCATTCAACGTTATACTATATAACCTAATACGTTGTAACGTTATACCATATAACGTATTGCGTTATAACGTTATACAATATAACGTTATACCATGTAACTTATACGTTATAACGTTATACCATATAACGTATTACGTTATAACGTTATACCATATAACGTATCCCGTTATAACGTAATACCATATAACGTTATACTATATAACGTAATACGTTATATCGTTATACCATACAACGTATTACGTTAGAACGGTATAACATATAGCCTTATATTATATAACGTAATACGATATAACGTTATTCCATATAACGTATTACGCTATAACGGTATATCAAATAACGTTATACTATATAACGTAATACGTCATAACGTCATACCATATAACGTCATACCGTATGACGTTATACTATATAACGTATTAGGTTATGACGTTATACCATATAACGTATTACGTTATACCATATAACGTAATGCTTTATAACGTTATACCATATAACGTATTAGGTTATAACGTTATACCATATAACGTTATACTATATAACGTAATACGTTATGACGTTATACCATATAACGTTATACTATATAACGTAATACGTTATAACGTTATGCCATATAACGCATTACGTTATAACGGTATACCAAATAACGTTATACTATATAACGTAACACGTCATAACGTTATACCATATAACGTCATACCGTATAACGTTATACTATATAACGTTATACGTTAGAACGTTATACCATATAACGTATTAGGTTATAACGTTATACCATATAACGTATTACGTTATAACGTTATACCATATAGCGTTATACTATATAACGTAATACGGTATAACGTTATACCATATAACGTTATACTATATAACGTAATACGTTATAACGTTATACCATATAACGTTATACTATATAACATAATACGTTGTAACGTTGTACCATATAACGTTATACCATATAACGTTATACCATATAACGTATTACGTTATAACGTTATACCATATAACATATTACGATATAACGTTATACCATATAGCGTTATACTATATAACGTAATACGTTATAACGTTATACCATATAACGTTGTACTATATAACATAATACGTTAGAACGTTATACCATATAACGTATTAGGTTATAACGTTATACCATATAACGTTATACTATATAACGTAATACGTTATAACTTTATACCATATAACGTATTACGTTATAACGTTATACCATATAGCGTTATACTACATAACGTAATACGTTATAACGTTATACCATATAACGTTATACTATATACCGTAATACTTTATACCGTTATACCATATAACGTTTTAGCATATAACGTTAAACTATATAACGTAATATGTTATAACGTTATACCAAATGACGTATTACGTTATAACGAGATACTATATACCGTAATACATTATAACGATATACCATATAGCGTTATACCATATAACGTAGTACGTTATAACGTTATACCATATAACGTACTATGTTATAACGTGTTACGTTATAACGGTATACCATACAACGTTATACTATATGACGTAATATGTTATAACGTTATACCATATAACGTATTGCGTTATAACGTTATACCATATAACGTTATACCATGTAACTTATACGTTATAACGTTATACTATATAACTTATACGTTATAACGTTATACTATATAACGTAATACGTTATAACGTTATACCAAATAACGTATTACGTTATAACATTATACCATATAACGTATTACCTTATTACGTTATACCATATAGCGTTATACTATATAACGTAATACGTTATAACGTTATACCATATAACGTTATACTATATACCGTAATACTTTATAACGTTATACCATATAACGTTATACCATATAACGTTAAACTATATAACGTAATACGTTATAACGTTATACTATATAAAGAGATACTATATACCGTAATACTTTATAGCGTTATACCATATAACGTTATACCATATAACGTAGTACGTTATAACGTTATACCATATAACCTACTATGTAATAACGTGTTACGTTATAACGGTAAACCATTCAAAGTTATACTATATAACGTAATACGTTGTAACGTTATGCCATATAACGTATTGCGTTATAACGTTATACAATATAACGTTATACCATGTAACTTATACGTTATAACGTTATACCATATAACGTATTACGTTATAACGTTATACCATATAACGTATCCCGTTATAACGTAATACCATATAACGTTATACTATATAACGTAATACGTTATATCGTTATACCATACAACGTATTACGTTAGAACGGTATAACATATAGCGTTATATTATATAACGTAATACGATATAACGTTATTCCATATAACGTATTACGTTATAACGGTATATCAAATAACGTTATACTATATAACGTAATACGTCATAACGTCATACCATATAACGTCATACCGTATGACGTTATACTATATAACGTATTAGGTTATGACGTTATACCATATAACGTATTACGTTATACCATATACCGTAATGCTTTATAACGTTATACCATATAACGTATTAGGTTATAACGTTATACCATATAACGTTATACTATATAACGTAATACGTTATGACGTTATACCATATAACGTTATACTATATAACGTAATACGTTATAACGTTATGCCATATAACGCATTACGTTATAACGGTATACCAAATAACGTTATACTATATAACGTAACACGTCATAACGTTATACCATATAACGTCATACCGTATAACGTTATACTATATAACGTTATACGTTAGAACGTTATACCATATAACGTATTAGGTTATAACGTTATACCATATAACGTTATACCATATAACGTATTACGTTATAACGTTATAACATATAACGTTATACTATATAACGTAATACGTTATAACGTTATACCATATAACGTTATACTATATAACGTAATACCATATAACGATATACTATATAACGTAATTCGTTATGACGTTATATCATATAACGTATTAGGTTATGACGTTACTCCATATAACGTTATAATATATAACGTAATACGATATAACGTTATACCAAATAACGTATTGCGTTATAACGTTATACCATATAACGTATTACCTTATAACGTTATACCATATAGCGTTATACTATATAACGTAATACGTTATAACGTTATACCATATAACGTTATACCATATAACGTATTACGTTATAACGATATACCATATAACGTATTACGATATAACGTTATACCATATAGCGTTATACTATATAACGTAATACGTTATAACGTTATACCATATAACGTTATACTATATAACATAATACGTTGTAACGTTATACCATATAACGTTATACCCTATAACGTATTGCGAAATAACGTAATACCATATAACGCTACACTATATAACGTAATACGTTATAACGTTATACCATATAACGTATTAGGCTATAACGTAATACCATATAACGTTATACTATATAACGTAATACGTTATGACGTTATACCACATAACGTATTAGGTTATGACGTTATACCATATAACGTTATACTATATAACGTAATACGTTATAACGTTATACCATATAATGTATTACGTTATAACGTTATACCATATAACGTTATACTATATAACATAATACGTTGTAACGTTATACCATATAACGTTATACCATATAACGTTATACCATATAACGTATTACGTTATAACGTTATACCATATAACGTATTACGATATAACGTTATACCATATAGCGTTATACTATATAACGTAATACGTTATAACGTTATACCATATAACGTTGTACTATATAACGTAATACGTTAGAACGTTATACCATATAACGTATTAGGTTATAACGTTATACCATATAGCGTTATACTATATAACGTAATACGTTATAACGTTATACCATATAACGTTATACTATATAACGTAATACTTTATAACGTTATACCATATAACGTTATACCATATAACGTATTGCGTTATAACGTTATACCATATAACGTTATACCATGTAACTTATACGTTATAACGTTATACTATATAACTTATACGTTATAACGTTATACTATATAACGTAATACGTTATAACGTTATACCAAATAACGTATTACGTTATAACATTATACCATATAACGTATTACCTTATTACGTTATACCATATAGCGTTATACTATATAACGTAATACGTTATAACGTTATACCATATAACGTTATACTATATACCGTAATACTTTATAACGTTATACCATATAACGTTATACCATATAACGTTAAACTATATAACGTAATACGTTATAACGTTATACTATATAAAGAGATACTATATACCGTAATACTTTATAGCGTTATACCATATAACGTTATACCATATAACGTAGTACGTTATAACGTTATACCATATAACCTACTATGTAATAACGTGTTACGTTATAACGGTAAACCATTCAACGTTATACTATATAACGTAATACGTTGTAACGTTATACCATATAACGTATTGCGTTATAACGTTATACAATATAACGTTATACCATGTAACTTATACGTTATAACGTTATACCATATAACGTATTACGTTATAACGTTATACCATATAACGTATCCCGTTATAACGTAATACCATATAACGTTATACTATATAACGTAATACGTTATATCGTTATACCATACAACGTATTACGTTAGAACGGTATAACATATAGCGTTATATTATATAACGTAATACGATATAACGTTATTCCATATAACGTATTACGTTATAACGGTATATCAAATAACGTTATACTATATAACGTAATACGTCATAACGTCATACCATATAACGTCATACCGTATGACGTTATACTATATAACGTATTAGGTTATGACGTTATACCATATAACGTATTACGTTATACCATACACCGTAATGCTTTATAACGTTATACCATATAACGTATTAGGTTATAACGTTATACCATATAACGTTATACTATATAACGTAATACGTTATGACGTTATACCATATAACGTTATACTATATAACGTAATACGTTATAACGTTATGCCATATAACGCATTACGTTATAACGGTATACCAAATAACGTTATACTATATAACGTAACACGTCATAACGTTATACCATATAACGTCATACCGTATAACGTTATACTATATAACGTTATACGTTAGAACGTTATACCATATAACGTATTAGGTTATAACGTTATACCATATAACGTTATACTATATAACGTAATACGTCATAACGTTATACCATATAGAGTATTACGTTATAACGTTATACCATATAGCGTTATACTATATAACGTAATACGTTATAACGTTATACCATATAACGTTATACCATATAACGTATTACGTTATAACGTTATAACATATAACGTTATACTATATAACGTAATACGTTATAACGTTATACCATATAACGTTATACTATATAACGTAATACCATATAACGATATACTATATAACGTAATTCGTTATGACGTTATATCATATAACGTATTAGGTTATGACGTTACTCCATATAACGTTATAATATATAACGTAATACGATATAACGTTATACCAAATAACGTATTGCGTTATAACGTTATACCATATAACGTATTACGTTATAACGTTATACCATATAGCGTTATACTATATAACGTAATACGTTATAACGTTATACCATATAACGTTATACCATATAACGTATTACGTTATAACGATATACCATATAACGTATTACGATATAACGTTATACCATATAGCGTTATACTATATAACGTAATACGTTATAACGTTATACCATATAACGTTATACTATATAACATAATACGTTGTAACGTTATACCATATAACGTTATACCCTATAACGTATTGCGAAATAACGTAATACCATATAACGCTACACTATATAACGTAATACGTTATAACGTTATACCATATAACGTATTAGGCTATAACGTAATACCATATAACGTTATACTATATAACGTAATACGTTATGACGTTATACCACATAACGTATTAGGTTATGACGTTATACCATATAACGTTATACTATATAACGTAATACGTTATAACGTTATACCATATAATGTATTACGTTATAACGTTATACCATATAACGTTATACTATATAACATAATACGTTGTAACGTTATACCATATAACGTTATACCATATAACGTTATACCATATAACGTATTACGTTATAACGTTATACCATATAACGTATTACGATATAACGTTATACCATATAGCGTTATACTATATAACGTAATACGTTATAACGTTATACCATATAACGTTGTACTATATAACGTAATACGTTAGAACGTTATACCATATAACGTATTAGGTTATAACGTTATACCATATAGCGTTATACTATATAACGTAATACGTTATAACGTTATACCATATAACGTTATACTATATAACGTAATACTTTATAACGTTATACCATATAACGTTATACCATATAACGTATTGCGTTATAACGTTATACCATATAACGTTATACCATGTAACTTATACGTTATAACGTTATACTATATAACTTATACGTTATAACGTTATACTATATAACGTAATACGTTATAACGTTATACCAAATAACGTATTACGTTATAACATTATACCATATAACGTATTACCTTATTACGTTATACCATATAGCGTTATACTATATAACGTAATACGTTATAACGTTATACCATATAACGTTATACTATATACCGTAATACTTTATAACGTTATACCATATAACGTTATACCATATAACGTTAAACTATATAACGTAATACGTTATAACGTTATACTATATAAAGAGATACTATATACCGTAATACTTTATAGCGTTATACCATATAACGTTATACCATATAACGTAGTACGTTATAACGTTATACCATATAACCTACTATGTAATAACGTGTTACGTTATAACGGTAAACCATTCAACGTTATACTATATAACCTAATACGTTGTAACGTTATACCATATAACGTATTGCGTTATAACGTTATACAATATAACGTTATACCATGTAACTTATACGTTATAACGTTATACCATATAACGTATTACGTTATAACGTTATACCATATAACGTATCCCGTTATAACGTAATACCATATAACGTTATACTATATAACGTAATACGTTATATCGTTATACCATACAACGTATTACGTTAGAACGGTATAACATATAGCCTTATATTATATAACGTAATACGATATAACGTTATTCCATATAACGTATTACGCTATAACGGTATATCAAATAACGCTATACTATATAACGTAATACGTCATAACGTCATACCATATAACGTCATACCGTATGACGTTATACTATATAACGTATTAGGTTATGACGTTATACCATATAACGTATTACGTTATACCATATAACGTAATGCTTTATAACGTTATACCATATAACGTATTAGGTTATAACGTTATACCATATAACGTTATACTATATAACGTAATACGTTATGACGTTATACCATATAACGTTATACTATATAACGTAATACGTTATAACGTTATGCCATATAACGCATTACGTTATAACGGTATACCAAATAACGTTATACTATATAACGTAACACGTCATAACGTTATAC